>NW_026615305.1:0-198267 GCF_030052815.1 Hevea brasiliensis
GAGGGGGATCACACAAAGGCAGAGCAATCAAGCAGTGCAAATCGAGGTTACAGTGGGGACGCCCCAACTCCTCAAAATGCCGTGGTTAGCCGTGCACTCTGGCCCCGCCTGCGGCATTTTCTGCCTCATTAATAGTTCAATAGATAGCTATACTATTGTAGTAAATGGCTGGCAATATACCAGTCCAAGCTCCTATGCAAGCACCTTCAGTGCAACCACCATCCCCAGCCAGACAATATGACAAGTTAATGAAGTATGGGGCAACAGAGGTTCATGGCGCAAGTGGACCCATTGGAAGTCGAGCAATGGTTAGAACGGATGGAGAGGGTATTCAAGAAACCGTGACCGCACCGATGATTTGAATTTTGAATACTCGGTCTCTACTGCATGGAGATGCATATATGGTGGAAGACCATTCCTCACGCTTTGGCTGAGCCCCTTCAGTTGACATGGGATGACTTTCTTAGAGAATTTAGAGTAAGTATATTCTGACACAATGTAGATATGAAGCTGAGTTTCTTAGTTTGAAGCAAGGAACAGGATCAGAGTGAGTATAAGAGAGACTTTTCCCACCTCACCACTATGTCGGAAGCCTACTCACTACAAAGAGAGACAGATGCAAACGGTTTGAGGCCGGTTTGAGGCCTAGTTTGAGATTGCAAGTGGTTGGGTTCTCACATGACAACTTCTCTGCTGATATCACAGCCCTTGAATTGGAAAGGATAGAACTCGAAGGTATTTGAGAAGGTAACCACTGAAAAAGAGAAGAGCAGTAAGCCTACAGTTCAGAGTCCAAGTAACAATTCGGGTAAGAGAAAGAGCATTAGGGCACCAAGTAACAGAGGATCTAGTAGGGGAAGATTCTCAGGGCAGGCTACTTAGATCCCACAGCAGATATCTAGGGTTCCTTTCCTGCTCGTGCCTGTGAAACCTGTGGCAGGAATCATGGAGGAATATGTTATAAGGCCATAGGAGCCTATTACAACTGTGGTGAAAGTGGGCATTTTGCTAGAGATTGCACTCGTGTCGTAGTTCCGCCGCCTACCACCACCGAGGGATCTGCTCAAGGTTCTACTCAGAGGACAATGATACTAGTAGAGGCCAAGGCAAGGGTAGAGGTAACACTTCGGGAGCTAGGTACAGCGAGCCAACCGGAGTAGAGTGGTGCATCAGCCAGGGTGTACACCATGCACTAGTGGGATGAAGCTAAGACATCAGATGTTGTGGCTAGTACTTTCTCCATCTTTGGTAGAGACGTATATGTGTTATTTAACCCTGGTTCTACACATTCTTATGCTAGTGCCAGTATTGCATGCTCTGTTGCTATTCCTTGTGTGAAATTGGATTATGATGTGCTAGTGACTAGTCCTTTAGGACAAGAGGTTAGGTGAACAAATTGTATGAAGATTGTCCTTGTGATCCAAGGACATACATTCTCTCGCTGTAATTTAATTGAAATGCCCTTCTAAGATTATGATATCATCTTGAGCATGGATCGGTTAGCCAGGCATCACGCCATGATCGACTATAGACTGAAGACAGTCACTTTTGGTCTTCCCGAGTATGCACGAGCAATACACTTAGGAGAGGCGCTTATTGCCATCCAACATCATTTCACCGCACTTGCTAGAAAGATGATTAGAAAGGATGTGAAGCTTATCTAGCTCATGTGATAGACACCTGTGGGGAGTCCAGATCTAAAGATATTCCTACAAAGATGGGATTTTGATGTCTTTCCTGAAGAATTGCCGGGATTGCCTCCGGAAAGAGAGGTGCAATTTGAAATTGAGACTATGCTTGGTGTGGAGCCAATCTCCATCACTCCTTATAGGATGGCACCTGCTGAGTTAAAAGAGTTGAAGGTATAATTGCAGGAATTGTTAGATAAGAGTTTCATCCACCCTAGCATGTCACCTTGGGAAGCACCAGTATTATTTGTGAAGAAGAAAGATAGTACTCCGCCATGCATAGACTACAAAGCTTGAATAAGGTGACCATAAAGAATAGATATCCTCTCGCCACTGACGATGATTTGTTTGATCAGCCAGGATGCAAATCAGATTCTCCAAAATTGACTTGAGATCGTATACTACCAAAGCTTGAGGGTGTAGGAGCAAAGTATTCCTAAATTGCCTTTAGGACTGGTGATGGCCACTATGAGTTCTTGGTAATGCCATTCCGGTTGAGTAATGCTCCAGCTGCTTTTATGGGCATGATGAACACTATCTTCAGGCCATATTTGGACCAGTTTGTTGTGGTGTTCATTGATGATATTTTGGTGTACTCAAAGAATACAGAGGAACACTACAAGCACGTGAGGATAGTATGCACTTTGAGGAGAAGGCTTGTATGCCAAACTATTGAAATGTGAGTTTTGGCTAAAGGAGATTACATTTTTGGGGCATATTGTATCCTGTAGAGGGTATCCGTGTGATCCTAGCAAAGCAGGCCATTCTAATTAGAAGCCACCTAGAAATGTCACTAAGTTTGGAGTTTCCTTGGTTTAGCAGTATTACCGAAGGTTTGTGAAGGGATTCTCCATGCTAGCATGTCCACCGACTCAAGCTACTTAGGAAGGATGTAAAATTTCATGGACCTGACTGCTAGGGAAGTTTTGATGAGTTATAGGCGTTAATCAAGCTCCAGTCTTAACCTTGCCCACTTTGGTTAAGGAGTATACCATATACAGTGATGCATCTCATAACGGATTGGGCTATGTGTTGATGCAAGATAGGAATGTCATTGCTTATGCTTCACGCCAGCTTAAACCGCATGAGAGGAATTAACCTACGTATGACTTAGAGCTGGCAGCCATTGTCTTTGCCTTGAAGATCTGGAGACATTACTTGTATGGGGAGAGATGTTATATATACACAGATCATGAAAGTTTGAAGTACTTGGACACATAAAAGGAGTTAAATTTGAGGCAGAGGAGATGGTTAGAGCTGATAAAAGATTATGATTGCTTAATAGACTATCAGCCTGGAAAGGCAAATGTTGTAGCTGATGCTTTAAGTCGCAAGACTATGGCTGGTTTGAGGGTTTCTCCATTGTCCATGGTGCATGAGTTAAGGGCATTGCATGCTAATTTGGAGATTAATTAAGATGGGCAGATGGTAGCTACTTGGCAAGTGAAGCCAATGTTGGCAGAACAAATTAAAGCAGTTGCACAGAAGAATGATAAGTATGTGAAGTTAATGGAAGAGGCTCTGGATGGTAAGAATCCAGAATTTTCAGTAAATGATGAGGGCTTGTTGTTATATAAGGGTAGAATGTGCATTCCTAAGAATGTTGAACTGAGGCAGACCATTTTAAAGGAAGCATATGATTCACCATTTGCAATGCACCCTGGTGGAACCAAAATATACAGAAGTGTGAAAGAGCACTATTGATGGAGAGGAATGAAGAAAGACATTGCGTATATATTGCCAAATGCCTAACTTGTCGCTAAGTAAAGGCAAACACCAAGTCCTCGCAGGTTGCTACAGCCATTGCCAATTCTCGAGTGGAAATGGGAAAGAATCATTATGGATTTCGTGATGTGACTCTCACGCATACAAAAGAATCATGATGCAATTTGGGTTATTGTTGATAGATTGACCAAGTCTCGCACACTTTTTACTGCTGAAGATGGATTACAGCCTGGAAAAATTTGCCAAACTGTACATTGATGAAGTAGTGAGGTTGCATGAAATGCCAATGTCTATTGTGTCTGATAGAGATCCTAGGTTCACTTCTAGATTCTGGGGTAGTCTCCAAAAAGCCCTAGGAACTAGATTGAACTTCAGTACAGCATTCCATCCATAGACAGACGGCCAATCTATAAGGATCATTCAGATTTTAGAGGACATGCTTAGGGCTTGTGTGATTGAATTTGAGGGAAGTTGGGACTCATACTTACCTTTAATTGAATTTGCCTACAACAACAGATCACCAAGCATCGGATGCTCTCCATATAAAGCACTTTATGGCGTAAAGTGTAGAACTCCCTTGTGTTGGCATGAAGTGGGCGAGAGGAAGTTGATTGGCCCACTAGTACAGCAGACTAAGAAAAGGTTAAGCTCATTAGAGACAGACTCAAAGTTGCAACTGATAGACAAGTCCTACATTGACCTAAAGAGAAGAGATATTCGCATGCTGTGGGTGACAAAGTGTTCTGAAAGTTTCCCATGGAAGAGGATCATGAGATTTGATAGAAAGGGGAAACTAAGTCCTCGCTTCATTGGGCCATATGAGGTTCTAGAAAGAGTGGGTCCATTGGCATATAGACTTACATTGCCTCCGGAGTTGGAAAAGATTCACAATGTCTTCCATGTCTCCATGTTGAGGAGGTATAGATCGCACCACTCTCACATTTTGCCAAGAGAGGAAATTGAGGTAAATCCGCACTGACATATGATGAAGAGCCCATAAAGATCTTGGCATATGAGGTGAAGCAGCTGAGGAACAAGCAAATACCTCTGGTGAAAGTGTTGTGGAACCATCATTCAGGCCAGGAGGCTACATGGGAGCGTGAAGAGGATATGGGAAAGCAGCACCCACAGCTATTCAGAGAATGAGACCAGGTAAATTTCGAGGACGAAATTTTATTGTTAAGGAGGGGAGAATTGTAACACCCCGAACCTCCGAGTTATGAATAGTACCATTTTTGGTCCGTGACTAGTACTATTCAAAGACACCTTGAGGACCAAAAATAAATAGAAAATTAATTGAGATAGACATAATAAAAATTAAAGTGACAAAAAAATACAAGGATTCACTGGGTATATTGAAAAAGAAGGATTATGACCCGATAAGGGGTATTTTGGTCAATTCACCTCAAGATTTGACTTTTGATCAAAATGTAAATTAAATTAAATGAAAATAATATATTGAATTATCAAATAATTTTTTTTTAGGAAAAGAATTCAAGTATGAAGTGAAAAGAAAATAAAAGAAATAAAAATCTAGAATTTTAATTCCATTTTGACCCAATTAAAATTTTAGTATCAATGGGCTATGGACAACTCAATTAAATGAATTAAATAAATAACAAAATGGGGATAAATATATAAAGGAAAAACCCTCTTCTCTCCCTCATTTAGTTACCACCCACTCTCTCTCCTTCTCTCTTTCTTTCTTTCTTCTTCTTCTTCCTTCTTTCTCCATTGACACCCATTCTCAAAACTCAATTCCTTCCTTTTCCTCCATGGGTTTTCCATCTAATTAGTAGAAAACATTAAATTAATCTTTGATTTAGAGATTAAAAGCAAGGGGAAACAAGAGATTAGAAGAGGAACAAGATTTGGAAGAGATTGGAAGTGGGAAAGATCATCAAGTGAGGTAAGCTCTCTCTTTCATGCTTGATTAACTAAATATGCTTTGAATCAAGTTTGGGTGTGATAAATTTATATGAGAAGGCATGAAATTTCATAAGAAAAATGAAAGAAAACATGTATGCAACCTAAACTAGGGTTTTGGCCAAATTGAGAGAAAATTAGGGTTTGATGTATTTTAATGAAAATGATAATGAAATCAAGCTTAGTTGAAGTAGTGTGCATGATTAGAATAAAGAAATTGCATGAAATGTATATAAATTTAATTATGGGAGATTAGGGTTCACTGAATATTGGAGTTTTGGTGCTAGAGAGTGAAATTGGTGTGTGTAGTGTTAAATTATGATCATTTGAGGTTTATTTAGTTTGAATTGACATTGAATTGATGAATGGAAGTAATGAAATAGTAAGATTAGGGAAAATTGCAAACTTTGGTATTTGAAAATTGTGAGTTTTGTGCTAGGAAGTGCCATTGATGTGTCAATGCTAAATTATAGTCATTTTGAGTGAATTAAATGTGAATTGAGGTCATTAATGGAAGTAATTGAAGAAATGAAAAATTAAACTTAGGCAGAATTTTGCACACTGAATTTTGTGTGTTTGGAAGCCCATAACTTGTTACACAACTCCAATTGGTGTGAAACCAATTGGAAACAAAACTTAAGACATAGGGCTAGAATTTTCGTGAAAATACCTGCCTAAAATGACCTTAAGCTATCCGAATGAGCCTTAAACTTAGAGATAGAATTTCGAATCATAATTTGACCATATGAATAGTAAACTTTACATGGCCATAACTCTCTCTAGAAAACTCTGATTTAGGTGATTCTTAAACCGATAGAAACTTAAAACTTAGTAGAACATTTCATATGAAGAACTTGAGGCCAAATTATGGACTTAACCCAATCAAATCAAGTAAAGTTGAATCACCGAATTTGTAGAATTTGAACTCGCAGACTTGACCATATAAACAAAGAAATTTGCATAGCCATAACTCTCTCTAGAAAACTCTAATTTAGGTGATTTTTGAACTGATTGAAACCTAAGACATATTAGAACATTTCATATGAAGAATATTAGACCAAATTATGGACTTAACTTAACCAAATTGCTGAACGAAATTGGATTAATAAATCTGCCAGAACTAAATCTGCAATATGAACAGTGACGTAAACAGTAATCGTGTTTTGAGCATAACTTGAGCTACACAGCTCCAAATTAGGCAATTTAAAAAGGAAAATAAAGTTAAGACCTAGATGAACAATTTTTATGAAGAACACCTCACCAAATTATGATTGAAACTAGGTAAAAATTGGGTTCAAAAATTGGGGCACCAAGTTGTCCAAAACCAAAATTTTCTAAAATTTGCAAAGCTAACTTGGGATGCATTAGACATGCATGTAATGAGTTTTTGGCAGCAATTGAGATTGGTATTGAGGTATTTTATTTGTGTATTTTCAGTAGAAAAAGAAGTTGAAACGAACAAGGAATAGTGAGTAAAGAGAAAGGAGAGTATTGAAGGTTTGTGCACAACTAACCTTTTTCTTTGTTTTAACTTCGTAAATTGATTTGAATAAGTTTATTTGAATGAGTTTGATTTGAAATGAGTTTATTTTGAATGAGGTATGATTTTTTTCTTGCATTTGAGAAATTTGTGTGTTGCTACCCCTTTTATGGGTTTTATGATGATTTGAATATGTTATTGTTTTGCAAACGTGATTATTGATTTAGAAACTCTTGATTTAGAAACCACAGTTAGCATGACAATCCCTTCGAAACTCTCTAGTAGTAACGGCTACTTGGGGTTTGATATTTAATATGATTATGTCTCCCATTAATAACGATTAGTGGGGTAAGACTACATGAGTACTCATTAGCTAGCTAGCCCTTCCCTCATTAATAACGGTTAGTGAGGTTGAGATTGCTTTATCGTGGTGTACAACACGGCACTGATCGTGAAATTTTGTGTCATGGCCTTAACTGTGTGTTGATGTTGGCAACACTAATGCTTTGTGAATTGTGATTTATGAAGTGTGATTTCTCATTTCAAATGTTATTCCAATAAACGGCTCTTATGGACTTAGAATTATTATGAAGTTTTCATGCTTAAGAAAAATGTGATTTATTATGCTTTGACAAATTGTGTTTTACTTTAAGTTTTAAAGTTATTATTTGTGCACCACTGAGTGATATACTCAGCGATAACTTATTTATGCTGTCGTAGGAAAGGGAAAGGAGAAGGCTGCTGAGTGAGAGACTTGGAAGCATCATTTTGGTGTTGATTGTGGGTATATAGTGTAGAAATACCCCTGTAATTTCCTTTGATGTATTTTGTATCTATATGTATAGATGTACTGACATTGAGCAATTTGTATTTAAAAGCATTGCATTGCTATCACATTTTGAGTTTGTAACTATTTTGTATTTTACTTTGAGACTTATGAAAATGTAACTCTTACAATATTTAGTCTATCATTATTTTCAATGAATGTTTACATGGAATTTTAACTATTCTCACGCAGTTTTCCGCAAAAGAATTGATAAGATAAGAAGCTATGATTTGTTTTAAAATCCTTTGTAGCATAACTAATGGGTTATCGGTAGGTAGAGTTCAGTAATTCATTAGGTATGCTATGGGAACATGTCATGCCTACTGTGATAATGTCACACCTTACCCTCCGTAAGGCATAACATGCTCCCGTGAGAATACTTAATGAACCACCAACTTCACCTACCGATAACTCATTAAGTACCCTACAAGGGATTTCAAAACAATTTTCTTACATTTTGGAAGTGGTGAGCATTTTGGTAAGAATTAAAAACCATTTATTCAAAGTTTAAATACTAATAAAAATTTTTGTCCATTCAAATTTTGTCGCAAATTTTATAAAAATTTTGACAGAGTTCCCTCTGTATTTTGAGAAACCAGTTCTTCAAATACCTGTAAAAAGCACTTCCAAAACTATTTTACAACTCCCAACCTCCAATAATTCACAATTCAACTCAAGTAAATCCATTCCAAAACAGCCACAATCCAAGTCAAATTTGTCAACTCAAGATGTTCAATAATTCCATTCACAAAACATAAGGCGTAAAATCCATATGTACAAATATCAAATTTACGTAAGAAAATCTAAAATAATATTATTATAGTTTATTTACAACCCGTCAATTTACATTGATACTTATGACATTACAAGATTTACATCAAAATAACCATAAGGGTATAAAACAATACCCGCATAAAAAGGGATCAAAAAGATCTTGTCAATCCCGCAGCCACCACTCGCTTTCTCCTTGCTTTTATCTCGCGACAAGAAATTAAACTATCGCCGAGTATAAACATACTCTGGTGCACAATAAAGATTTAAAATGCGATACATAAATCATTTATTGATGAAACATAATTTGAATACTTCACAATCACATTTCACAAATATCAAAGCTCATAACAACTCATTTTGTCAAATAATATATTAAACAACAGCTTTAGTCAAATAATTACATAAACACAAAGGTTGCCAAAGTCGCATACAACTTAAGCCATGACACAAAATTTCCGATCAATGCCGTGGTTGTACACCACGACAAAGCAATCTCAACCCCATTAATCAAACCAATGAGGGAGGTGGCTAGCTAGCTAATGAGTACTATCCGATCTACAACCCCAATCGCAAGCCGTAGAGGGAGGAAAATAAACGATCTCAACCCCATAAATGGAGAAGGAATAATAAGTAATCACATGCTAAGTATGAATCAAAAATTGCTTTCAAACATTTCATTCAAATATTGCATACAAAAATCAAATCCATTTCCAAAGTTACAATTTGATCACAAGGTGGCAACACAAAAGTTCATAAATTCATAATGCGAATAAATCAATTTTTCAAAGATAAAATGCTTAAATAGGGTTTATTGTGCACAAACCTCAAGCTTAGTCGCCCTTATCCTCGACTCGCTTCTCGGTTCTTTCCCGATATTCTTTTCAACTGAAACACAAAATTTTACAATGTTTCAGTACTAGAACTTAACATAAATCCCAAAATAAATTTTAACTTCGTGATTTACCTATTTCTAACGTGTTAAATTCGACGCTCTCAAATTTTGTATTTCGTTACTATTCATCGCACTATTTAAGTCAAATAATTGACTTTCTAAGGATTAATAGGTATGGGAACTCCAACTTCACCCACATACCACATTTTGTTCATTAAACTTGTTGGTTTTGGTCACTTTTTCAAAGCATAGGTCATTTTGGCAAAATTGCCAATTTTCGCTTTGTGCTCGGTTGCACTATTCCATTGGTCGATCTACTGTTGGAATTTGACAAAACTTCCTTCATAGAAAATGTTCCTTATTGTCTTAAGTGTATTCTCATTTTTGGATCACCTCAATCGGAGTTTTGTAGCTCAAGTTATGGCCAAAATAAGTTTACTGCTCACGGTAATCGCTCATACCGAGATTTTGGTGCTGGCAGATTTTTGGTCCAATTTTGGTTAATAATTTGACTGTTAAGTTCATAATTTGGTCTCACTTTCTTCATATGAAATGTTGTACTATGTCTTAAGTTTCCATCGGTTCAAGAATCGCCTAAATCCGAAGTTTTCTAGAAAGAGTTATAGCCATCCAAACATTGCTGCTCAATGAAAATTCTGCAGAATCTCAAGACAGTAAATTTAACTTTGCTCAATGATTTGAATGAGTTAATGGCCTAATTTGGGTTGGTGTTCTTCAAGAAAGTTTTAGGTCTATATCATATCTAATTTCTGGTAAAATTTCAGGTCAATTTGGCCTACCTAGTTGAGTTATGACCAAATGAACAGTTACTGTTCATTTGGTCAGTTTTGCGCAGGCAGCCTGCAATCAATTCACTTTGGTCAATTGTTTCACCAAGTTTTGGCAGTTTTTGGTCATGGTTCCTTAATGAAAATTGTGCTCTTTTATGTCTATTTTCATCTCCAATTGGTGGCATATCAATTGGACTTGTAAAATTTGAGTTTTGGTCCTTCAGTATTTGGTCATGCTGCCAAAGAAGATGACCATTGACCTAAGAATTTAGCTAAATTTTCCACCATTCCCATACAATTTATTTGGTCCTAATTGATCATTATTTCATTTCACAATAGGTCAAATATGCCATTTATGCATTTCTCCAATTTTTCGTTCATAAACCCTTGCATTGAAACCCTAAACTCACTAACTCTTGCATTTAACCATAACTAGTGCACTTAACCTTAACCATTCAACTAATCAAAGCTTTTAAACTCCTTCTAATGCATCAATTTCATGTAATTCATACTCCTATCAAGCTGCCCAAATTTCAGTTTGGTCCTCTCCCATATTTGTTTCATTTAAATCAAGTTCTAAGCTCACTTAATTACCTAAACATGCATTTAAATGGAAAATAAAGAGTTTGATATGCTAACCTCACTTAAAGCTTCAAAACCCTAACCTTTGCTCTTCTTTCTTCTTGAAATCTCCTTTTAAGTAGTAATAACAAGCTTTAAAGAAGTCCTTATGAGAGTTATTATGGTTGGGTAAGGAAAATTTGAGCTTAATGTAAGCTTAAAAAGAAAGCTTCCATGGGGATTTAAGGAAACAAGTGGGTGGCAAAGAGAGAGGGAAGAAGAAGAAAATCCTAAATTTTTTCTTTGTTTTTCCTTTACACGCTTTTGCTTTGGAAGACAATAAATATCAAATTTAATAATTATATAACAAAATTGTTTATGACATCATAAGTGATTTCATCAAATTTGACTTTTCCAACCTCTTTCCTTTTTTTTCTATTTATTTTTCTATTAGTTCTTTAATTTTATTCTCCATTCTGAAATTTTCTTTTCTCCGATTTTATTTGACAGTTAGGTCGAGTCACTCGGGTCAATTGACTAAATTACCCTCGCTGCTCATCCCGATTTGTAAATAATCCAATATTTCTTCCGGCTCCCTGACCTAATTTTTTGACTGGCTTAACAGTTCTTTTTCGTGGTTTTCTCTTTTCCACTGTGTTTATAAGGGTCCTAAGGACCGCAGCGTCACTTTTTACGGTTCAAAATTTGAGTTTAAAACGACTTCAGCTGTTCTAGGAGGTCACTCATCGCCGTGACTCTCGCTGCTTAACCTCTTATGTTCTATTTTTCTTATTTATAGTTAACTAATTAAACATTACTAATTATTTGTGTTTATGGCTTCTCAAATTGTCTTAGGTGTGGCTCTAATCCCAATAATTGTCCGGACTGACACCGGTCACCGGAACAGTGAAATATACCAGGCTATGCAAACGGGGGTGTTACAGATAAGGTATAATGCATACAACGCTCATATGTCTCTCTTCATGCCATTCCACTAGTAGCTATCTTTCACATCATGGTACATCTTAGTGGAGCCCAGGTGGACATTATATAGTGTATAGTGTGCCTCTTGCATGATTTCATTCCTGAGATTGTCCACGTCGGGCACACATATCCTGGAAGCTCGCATAAGAGCACCATCATTGGCGAATTCAAATTCACAACCTTCACCCTGTTGTACTCTTTCTATAATCTTCATCAAATGTGGGTCCCTGTGTTGGGAAACTCTTATTCTATCTCGTAGGTCTGGTCTCATTGAAAAATGGGCCAACAATAGCCCCTCATATGAAATATATAAGATCAGACATTGATCCATCAACTCATGTACTTCCTGAATCAATTGTCTATTCACCGCTGATATGTGCACCAAGCTGCCAGAAGATTTTTTGCTCAGAGCATCTGCTACTACATTGGCCTTCCGAGGATGATACTGGATGGTACAATCATAGTCCTTCAAAAGCTCCATCCATCTTCTCTGCCTTAAGTTTAAATCTTCTGGAAGATGTACTTCAAACTCTTGTGGTGTATATGTCGCACACTTCACCATACAGTATTGTATCTAGATATTTAGTGCAAAGACTACAGCAGCCATTTCCAAATCATGGGTAGGGTAGTTCTGCTCACGCCTCTTTAGCTGCCTTGAGGCATAAGCCACTACTTTTCCATGCTACATCAAAACACACCCTAAGCCAACTCTGGAGGCATCACAGTACACAATATATTCTTCACCACTCATCAATAATGTCAACACAGGGGCTGTAGTGAGACATTCCTTAAACTTCTAAAAGCTCTCCTCACAATCATCTGTCCAAATGAACGGAACATTCTTTCAAGTTAACTTAGTTAGGGAAGCTACTATCCTGGAGAAATTCTGTACAAAACACCTATAGTAGCCAGCTAGGCCTAGAAAACTTCGCACCTCAGTGACTGTTGTAGGACTAAGCCAATCAGTTGCCGCCTCAATTTTCTTGAGATCCACTTGAATGCCTTCACTAGAAACCACATGTTTCAAGAATGAGATGCTTTCTAGCTAAAATTCATATTTTGAAAATTTGGCATATAGCTGGTGCTCCCTCAACTGTTGAATTTCCGCGAATTATAGACCCGAGCAACAGTTGAATTTCTACGAATTGAAAGTATCTACGTGAAGCTCACAATACGGGGGTCAGTACATAATTTTTATGAAATTTATTAAGCTCATTTAGTACTAGAAAAAATACTGCAAAGTTTCGTAGGACCCACCAGAAAAACGGTGTCAGAAAAATTTGAAATCGTTATTGCCGCAAAGCTCTCATCGAGTGGAGCACTCCGGTACTCTCAGATTTTTTGTGGTGTTTACGATTTTCCAAAAATCTAGCCCAAAATTCAAAATGGGCTAAAATTTTTCGAGCAAAAATTAGATAAACCGCTCGATGAATTTTTGTGTTCTTGGTGTCTATGGAAAGCTCTCAAGGTGTAGATGTGTTTTGGGATAAGACCCAGTCTGATTGGTGGTCGAATCGGCCGGAATCGGCCAGGGAAGATGAAGAGTTGCGTGCACGAAGGGGAAACTTTGGCGCGACTTTTCGGCCAGCTGGGGCATCGGCAGGCGGCGAGGAGGCGTCCTAGAGGTGCGCTAGAGACCCGGGAAGGCTGAGGTGCTGGCTAACCGGCGAAGGGAGGAGGGAGGAGAGAGAAAACAGAGAGAGAAAAGAGGGTGTCGGGCGTGCGAGGGAGAAGAGGAAAGAAAAAGAAAAGGGTCAGTTCGATTCGATCGGTCCGACCCGGTTTGATTCGATTCGATCGGTTGGATTCAGGATACCCGAAATTGAATTTTTACTCTGCCTTGGGATCGAAAACGAGGCCCAAAATTTTTAAAAAAATTCTAGAAAACTCAAAAAAATTCATAGGGTCTAAATATTTTTTTAGTTTTGCCACGTGGCCTTTAAATTAATTTTTAAATATCGCCGAAGTTTTATATTTTCGAAAAATCGAACCAGATATTAAAATTTCAAATAATTTCAAATAATTTTCCTAAAATTTAAATAAAATAAAATATTAATAGTTACCTATAAAATAATAAATTTAAAAATTAGGGGTATTACATCTTTTTCCTTTATTTTTCTATCTCCATGTTTTTTTCTCCTCTGCATCAACATCATTTTCTCTCTCATTCTCTATTTGTTTTCATCCGTTGATAAAACTAGTACAAGCTGGCTATACAAAAAAGTGAATTATTTTCTTAAACTTCTAAATAATTAAGAAAAATTATTCCCTAAAAGAGAAAAAACAAAAATGATATTTAAGAAATTAAAAATTAAAAAAATGTAAATTCAGATTTAGTCTTCACATAGTAAAATTTATATTTGTATCGAAGATTATATTTTTCAAAACATATGAACCAACTAATTAGTTTCACTAGGATAGAGGAGCTAAATAGTAGTTTTTTCAAAATTCATAGATCAACTAATTAGTTTTCTTAAAATAGAAGTTTGAATAGCATGAATAATAAAAAAATTGATGGTGGGATTAAATAATTTAATAGAAGTAAACTACTGAGACTAAATAATATATCTTCCAAAATATAAAAACTAAATAATTAGTTTCATTAAAATACATATACTAAATAGTAATTTTTTCTAAACTTTTTCCAGTGATATTATATATATTGGTTTTTCTTACTAGTGCGATATTGCACTTGTTAAATTTCATTAAATATGTTTATTTATTATTAATTTTGCATAAAAATTATTAATATTAAATAAAAATGTGTGATATAATATCAAAAAAAAATGTAATGTCAAATATAAATATAATTTTTTTATATTATCAACACGATATTAACAATAAAAAACATATTTAATAAAATTTAAAAGTATAATATTACACTAGTTTAAAAAAACCGTGTGTAAATTCCCAAAAAGTAAAAGTGTATGAATGGAAAATGACAATATAAATAATATAAATATTCATACTTCAAATATTATTTACTTGTGAGTGTAACATTTTATAATCGGAGTAATTGGAATACACTAAAATAATTGTTGTGCATCTCAGAAGCGTGTAAGCTATAATTAAATAAAACAAACTCACAAAACACAATATTTACATGGTTCACCCTTTTCATATAGGCAACGTCTATGAGCATACTATTTTTCACTATCAATAATAATAAATCATTCATCACAAGCTCAAAGATATACTACCCATTTTCAATTACACCTAAGAGAACCCTTACATCAAATTACTTATAGTAAATATATTAGTTAGTCATCTCAGTCTCTTTTAGACATAACTCAATATATTTACTATTTTGATTGCTACACTATAAAGAGTGTCTTCAATTAAATGGAAAAGAGCCCCCTCACCAAAGGATAGGAATTCCTTACTCTTGAATTTTATGGCCTTTCTCCACTTTAAGCCAAAACCGCTTTCCCTCTATGGGATTGTAAAGGCAAGTGCCACTCTCCTTAATGGGCAAAAGCCTCTCCTTCATTATGAGCTAAAGCCCCTTCTCCACGGGTTAAAAGCCACTTTCTTCAATGGGTAAAGCATATTACCTTTCCATAATACTCCTATTTACAGTTTTAGTCACGTCAATCTTAATCTAATTAGAAATTCAACTTAATTTACGAATAACACTAAAGTAGGAATTATATTCTATTTAGGAAATATACCTTTATCCTATTGAGGTATATTTCTCTCACTCATATTAAAAAAATTTTGATGTACATATCTCATATGGGCATTTTAGGGTTATTTTGCATCTATTTTGCCCTTTTACTTTAGCACTTTGTAGCATTTTAGTCTTTAATTTAGTTAAATTGCCAATTTTAGTATTTTATATTTGATTTTTAGAATTTTTACATTTTTGTTAAGTTTTGAAGTGATTTGAAGATGAAAAGGTGCAATTGAAAATGATTTATTATTATTTGCAGACTTAAAGTGGTGAAGAAATTGAAAAAAGTTTAATTGAAGAGTGGCCGAAATTCTCGTGAGCCTCAACATGAGGCATGTTACTTCATCAATCACAATAAGGCATAAAATTTAAGGGAGGCAGCAATTTTTAGACAAGGCGACATGCCCCTTGTGACTTCATCAAGAATTCATCACTGAGCACATTAAAGGTTAACACTTGGCAGTATTACATGATGGATTTTTATGCTGACTAAGATTATTTTTTCCACCTCACCACACATTATACCTTTTGTCTTTTCTTCCCACTGGGCATTTTACGGTAACAATATGACATATATAAATACATCTTTTTCTCAACCTTTCTAAAAGAAGTAAGAGAGAGAAAGCCAAACTTAAAAAAAGGAAGAGGAAATACCATTTTTTGGAAGAAAATCTGACCTGAAGAGTGACATCTCCAACTATCATTTCAGAGATTCAGACTTCCTTTCCTTTGGGTTCTTTTATTTTTAGTCTATTTTTATGTTTTCCTACCTTATTTCTTATTTCTTTTTTGTAAACACAATTATGAGTGAGTATATTTCTAAGATTTTAGAATTGGGTGTAATGATTTGAGTTATATTTTGTGGATCTGGATTAGTTTTAATCAAATTTTGAAATATATGAGTATTGATTCATATCTTGTGTGCTTTATTTACATACCTATTATTTGTATCCTTTGGATTTTGCTCTTAATATTAGATTGAAGGACTAAGAGGTAAAAATCTTTGATAGATAATCAAGATATTGAACTTAATCACCTAGTGTAAGAAATAAACTAGTGGATTAAGAGAAATTTTTATAATTAATTAAATTATTTAAAGGGTTTTGGATAAATTGAACATAGCATGAGAATAGGGTTTAGTTTCCCTTAAAACACTCTTTAATTTACTTGAAAGAGAAATTGAAGTAACTTAGAATCAATTTTCCTTCAAGCTTGTATTTCCATTAAAATTGGTTTTACCTATCCAAATCCTAATAAAATTCATTTCACAAACCCAAATTCTGAAATCACCTTTGTAATTGATTCATTCTAGTTTTATATACTCATTGCTAATTTAGTGATTTTACTTCTAATCTATATATTTATTTACATTACCCACTGCTTAATTTCTTTATATTTCTATTTAATTACTGCATTTACTTTCTTTAATATGGAGACACTTTATTGGTAGCCCAAATAATCGTGACTATTATAGTTTGATACTCAAACATCAATTCCCTGTGAGACGATATTTTTTCTTTACTACTTGATTGATCCTTATGCTTGCGGAGTACACATGATGTCTCTCTAAATCCCACTAGAATTTTGAGTCACAAATCAAACAATCTCCATCTTGACTAAAAAATCCATCAACCATTATATACCATGAAATTCTTGGGTGTCTTCTATAATCAAATCTCCATGCTTGAGTTTAAACCCTTTAAATCTTCAACTTTTCAATGTTCATATTGGGTGTAACTTGCTTCTTTATTTAAAAAATCTCACGTTATCAACTTTGTTCATTTTATATCAAGAGCTCTACTTCAATTTTAACTTTCCACTGCCTTGAGTTTACATCTTCCATGTTGTGTGTGCGACTTCTACATGTTGTAACAACTTCATCCTTAATCAAACTCACCAAGAACATGCCAAACTCTGATACCAATTATTGTATATCATGAAAGCAAGTTAACTACAAATAAATAAAATAAACATACAAAGCACCAATATTTATATAGTTCACCCTCTCCACATAGGATTATGTTCATAGGCATGCCATCTTACACTATCAATAATAATAAATCATCCTTTACAAGCTCAAAACTATACTATCCATTAATCCAATTATACCCAAGAGAGCCCCTACATCAAATTGCTTATAGTAAATAAATTAGTTAGTCATCTTAGTCTTCTCTAGACATAACCCAATATATATACTACTTTAACTGTTATAACACAAAAGGTATCTTCAATTATATAGACAAAAGCCCACTCATCAAAGCATAAGAATTCCTTCGTTTTAAATTCTATGCCATTTTTCTACCTTAGGCTGTAACATTTTTTCCTCCATGGGGCAATAGTAGATAAGCGCCACTCTACTTAATCGGCAAAAGTCTTTCCTTCATTATGGGATAAAGCCTTTTCTCCATGGGCTAAAAGCCACTATCTTTAAAGAATGAAGCCACTCTCTATGAGCAAAGCTAAATAATCTTTCTATAATACTCCTATTTATAGTGTTAGTCACCTCAATCCTAATCTAATTATAAATCCAACTCAATTTAACAATAATATTAAAATAAGAGTTATACTCTCTATATAAAATATATCTCTATCCTATTGAGGAATATTTCTCACACTTAAATTAAGAAAAAGTCTCTCCAAATCCCATTAGGATTTTGAGTTATAAATCTAACATTAGCAAATAAATAATTTAAATATAACATTAATGAAAAAATACAGAATTTGCCATTTAGGTCAAAAAAAGTATATCGTTGTCATTAGATTAAAGCATTGATAATGTTTATAAGTGTAATGGGAGCTATAAATAATACCAAAATGGTAAATGAATAGTTCAAAGGTAAATTTGTTAGATTCCATAAGGAACATATGCTAATACAGGGAAAATATTATATTGATACATAAAAGAGACTAAAAACCCATTTGTATAGTTTTAATTAAAAAAACTGAATAATCATATAATTTCCTCTCAAAAAACAAGAAAGAAATCACTCACAAAAATAAAATAAAAATCCACCTTTCAAAATGTTTGAAGACTCTTGTTAAAACAAGTCTTGCTTGTGCACAAAAAGGACCACCAAGACCGAAACAATGAAACAACATAGGAAGAATAAAGAACCGAGAAAGAAAAAGGAAAAGAAAGAATAAAATAGGAAAGTGAAGAATTTTTTTTTTTAATGTAAAAAACTCTAATCAACTGGGTTGAGCTTAGTTAGTAAATTCATGTATGGTCAAGGAACTAGAATTCTTAACTTCTCATGCAATTAAATAATATGGCCAACCAAAAAAGTTGTACTTTAATACTTCTTAGAAACTTGAAGTTTCTAAGTTAATTTACCCCCAATCAAATGAGGCCATATATTAGGAAAAAATTATGATGTGCAATAATGGAGCTTTACTAGCGTTTAAATTTATAAATTGATTTTTTCAAGAGTGCATTTATGCACTTATTAAGATTCCTTAAATATGCTTATTTATTACTAATTTTGCATAAAGAATTATCAATATTACGTAGAAATGTACTATATCACATTGAAAATGGTGCAATATCACATAACATATATATATATATATATATATATATATATATATATATATATATATATATATATATATATATATATATATATATATATATATTTGGTTATCCATGTAAAATTAGTAATAAATAAACATATATTTAATAAACCTTAACAAGTGCATTGTTGCACTCATTAGAAAAACTATTTATAAATTTGTCCGAGAATAAATGTAAGATTTTGGGTAAAGAAAAGGAGATGCATTGCATAAGTGCACATTTTAAAGAACTCTCAATGCTCTAAGATGCTTCATTTGAGCAACTCAGTTAAAAATAAAAACAAGATATATCCTAAAAATATATTTCATACTTTCTTACCACCTGTTTTAGATCTTAGAAAATGGACATTTCATATTCTTGGCAAGCAAAGTTAAAACTAACTTGTTTGATAATTAAATACACAACACAATTTCCTTTCTCTATATTATTTCACATGATGAGAGTTATTTTATAGCAATAAGATTTCAACAAGTTCTTAAACCAAAGTAATTAATTATGAAACTAACTTGCTTATTAAAGGTTACACTACCTTGAAGAGGATGAAGTTCCACTAACGTTTAAATTTATGGACTCAAGATTGATAGGATAGAGATCATGAGTAGATATACTGGAAGATCCAACCCATGTATTATCTTATGAAAAAATGGTGCCTAGCTTGCACTTGAATTGTTGTGTTATGGCTTCTGGTAATGGTTCTTTAAGGGTTTAAATCACAAGTCATCAACAGTAAATGCTAGGATTTGAGACTACTTCTTTAACGCTTATTAGTCCTTTAAGCATACTCAATGGAATTAGCATTATAGGCCTTAGTATTGGTGATGCATTGCTGCACAAAAGAACCACTTAATCATCCTTTTAGCCTCTTTAACATTGAATTTAGGTCCATTATATCCATTAAATTTCCTTTTTGTTACAAAATAAAGGCCTATAAGAGACAAAACAAAAAGGCATAAGAGTGAGGAAACTTATAATATCTAACTAAATATTCCATGTCTATGCAAAGAGAAATGAAATGATACATATGGAGCTTGCTCAAGCCCATAAAGTGCCTTCCTTAACTTATACACTTGCCTTTCTTTTCCACGAATAACAAAACCTTTAGGTTGAGATGCATACACTGCTTCTACTAACTTCTCATTGAAGAATGTAGATTTGACATCAAATTGGTAGATATGCCAATTTAAGTGAGCAGCTAAGGCTAATAAACTTCTCATTGTTTCAAATCGTGCAACGAGAGAGAAGGTGTCATCATAATCCACACCTTGTTGCTATGAGTAGGCTTTCACCATTAGTGGGGCTTTTTGTTTTTTAATGCTACCATATTCTTGAAACTTTATTTTAAAAAGCCACTTAACTTTAATAGCTTTCTTATCTTTAGGAAGATCCACCAATTCCTAAGTTTCATGTTTTGAATTCTCGCATTTCATCTTTCATGGCATTATGCCATTCTTCTTTCTAATGCTTCTTTAAAAGTTGTTGGGTCAAATATAAACAATGCTTGTGAGATAAATCTCAGCCAATGATATGAATTTTCTAGAGGAGTGCCATCTTCATATAGATTTTTATCGCTAAATTTGAAGAAAATGAGACCGATGAAATTGTATCATTTTGAGAAGAAGGTTGTTGTTCTTTAATAAGTGGAGTTTTAATTTCAGCTTGACCATCAACCTAAACACCATCTAAAGTTTCATGCCAAGGCCAACTTGCCTTTTCATTAAACACAACATTCTCGCTAATGGACACTTTGCCACTAACGAGATTATACAATTCTATATGATTTTGATTAAATACACAACCAATAAAAATACATTTTATCGTTTATCATCAAGTTTAGTACAATTATGTGAATCAATCAAAACATAGGCAATATAACAAAACATTTTAAAGTGGCTTTTACCAATCTAAGCTTCATATGGTGTTTGGTTTAGAACAACCTTGTTGGTGATAAATTCAACAAGTAGACAAAGAACAAAGAAAATTTTCTCGCTAAAATTAGTCTAGTAGTCCCTTAGCCTTTAGCAAGCTTCTTACCATTTCAATGATCGTGCAATTTTTACGCTCACCACTCCATTTTGCTTTGGTGTATATGGTGTCACAATTCTATATGTATGCCATCATCTTCACAAAACTAATTAAATTCATTAGACACCAACTCTCCTCCTCTATCAAGGCAAAGCTGCTTTTATATTTCTCCCATTTTGCTTCTCAAAAATTCCTTGAACTTTTTCTCTTAAAAGTCTCAAAGTTTTCTGACTTGAATTGCAGAAAATAAACCTAGCTCATGCAATTAAAATCATCTATGAATAGAAAAAAACTTCCACCAAAAGATTGTGTTTTCATGGAGCCACACAAGTCAGCATGCACAAGCTCAAGACGCTTAGCTGCCCTTCTAGATATTTCCACAGGAAATGGTTTTTTACATTATTTCCTATAAATATACCCTTAACACAAATCTAATGACTTAATTTTGGGTAGCCCGAATACCATTTTCTTTTGACTTAGCAATTGAAGACCCTTAATATTTAAGTGACATATCGTAAGTGTCATAATTTAGACTCACTACTTTATTTGGCAACAAGAGCATCATTTTCAACATTAGAAACTTCAAGTGGAAATAGCTTATTTTGTGACATGCAAACTTTAATAATAATCTGATCTTTCTTTTTTTTTTTTTTTTTTTATCTTCAATCACACAAGAGTCATCATCAAATAAGATAGAGTACCCAATACCCATGAGATGTCAATACTCATCAAGTTTGATGATAAACTCGGAATGAAATAGACATTGTAAAGGAGCTTTATATTACCATGGCCATTTTTTTATCATACGATGCCTTTGCCTTCAACTTGCATTTTTTGTCATCACCGAGCCTCACTTTCATCTTTTATGTCTCATTAAGCTCCTTGAACAATGATGTTATGCCAATCATCTTATTAGAACACCTGTTGTAAAGAAACTAGATATCACTTGAAGTTACAGTGTTGTCTTGATAGGCCATGGATAGTTTGACCTTCTCTTCCTTATCTTTTACATAACTTGCTTGCTTTTCCTCTTCCAAAGATTCTCGCTTTTACATGCCCCTATCTTTTGCAATAGTAGCATTGAACACCACTTTGTTGCTTCTCCGCTTTTTATTCTTTGTTCATGTTGTTTATTGCTTTTGACTTCACTTCCACCATGGCCACTTCCGCCATGGGATTCTCCTTTTCCACATCCTCTACCACCTACCTCCCTTTTTACATGAAAGGCTTTTTCCTCATTTCTTGTCATTTGATGTGGTTTTATTTTTAATTTTTGTGATGTTTCATATGGGACCCACATGTTTATAATTACAAATGCCACATATGATGCCACATTAGCAGGGGCACACTCCGCCAATTCCAATTTCAATTTTGGATAAAATTCAACCATATGTTTAAAGTTCAATCAATTGGTCCAAAATTAAAAGATTTGGATTAAAACGCCAAAAGTCACAAATATTTAGATTTTTTGCATCATTAAATCTAAATCTTTTCATTTATTTATTTTTAAGGTTTATCTTTATAATAAGAAAGATATAGTTATCTTTCATTGTATAGTCTATTAATTTTACTTGATTCATTAAGCCTTTGTTAAGTAAACAAAAAGGTAACAATTTAACTCAAGTGAGGTTAATTTTAATGTTAATAAATTAAACTAAATCTAACAAGTGTACAAAAAAATTTTTTAAACAAGTTTCAAATTGGTCATAAAAGTTTACTAAGCAATCAAAGAGTTTAGTAGAAAAATTAACCTGAATTAAAGTGTCACTAAATGATTGGAAGAATTTTAATGCTTGAAAAATGTTAGGGTCAGTGCACTTATGGAAAAATGGAGTAATTTTCAGAAAAATTCTCAAAGAAAATTTCAAAACAGAGATTCATGTTCATATATGCAATTTTTCTAAAATTTAATTAAGAATTGAAAACAATTTTAAATTGTTTTCCTTTATAATAAAAATTATGTTTATCAAATAGTAAATAATAACTTTTAATAACTAAAATTATACTGTAATCTTTTTATAATTAAAATTGAGTAATTGTTTTAAAAATAATTATTTACACAATTAAAAAATCATAATATTATAAAAAATTAATCAGCAAAACATATTAAAAAAATTTTAGAATAAAATAAGTTTTCAAATACATTTTATAATAATTTTTTTAATTATGAAAGATATGAATTTTTTTTATCTTTTTGAATGAGAAAATCAATTTCTATTATTTGTAGGTGAACATATTTTCCCTGTTTTAACAAAAATTAAAATTTTCTTAAAAAATAAAAATAGAAAAAAATTATTTTCCACAAGTAAACAAGTTCTTAAATCTTCTTTACTTTTTAAATTCCTAAAGTTGATGAAAAAAGATAAGAGATTTTATCTTTCAATGATATTTCTTAATTTTATTTTCTTTTAGTTTAAAAATATTTTGTCATAATTTAATTTTTTAGAATAAAAAATATATTTTTACATGATTTTTTGAAAATAATATTTTTGCAAGTTAAAAGCAAACCAGTCATGATCCAAACTAGAAAGCCATGACTAGTACTAAAACTTCGTTGGCATAGTATTTTTCAACCGACTTTGATCATCTCAATCACATCATTATGTCAAATTTGCACGATGGAAAATTTTAAGTAATTATATGTTTCATTGAAGTGCTTATAAGTGGCTAATGAATTATTAATATGTTTGGCAAAATAGACTCGTAAGCTCAATTATTATTAAATTGACTAAAAATGATATTAAATTATTTTAAAATTAAATGGGGATATATATGGTGAAATTTGAAAATTTATAAGAATAACATGCTAAAATTATATATGTATTCAAACTAATTTATAAGTAGGCGGCCACGGTCTCGCTTGAACCGAATCAAAATTGAAATCGGCTGAATCGCACTAAATCACCCTTTGTGGTTTGGTTCTAAGTTCATATTTTAAAGAACTATAAATCAGTAGTTTCAACTAGATTAAATTAGCCGTCAATCGTAATTCAACTAATGATTTAAATAAAAAAAGAAAAACTCTATAAATACCCTCCCACCCTCCTAATTTATTTTGTATAAATATCATATTTTTCTACACAATTATTATTTACACTCTCTCTAATTCCTAATACTTTACTAATTTTTCTCAAAATCTCTAAACAATTATTTTCATTCCTTGTTTTTAATTTTCAATACTTCTCACAATTTTCCTACTTTTTATTATTTTATACTCAACTCGTAAAATTTCAATACTATCTCAATTACTCATTATTATTTTATATCAATAAAATTCCAACACACTCTATTTTAATTTTTTTCTTTTATACTTTTTAATTATCAAATTTATCAAATGATCTTTAGAAAAGGGTGTTTTAGAATTGGAAATTTTTATTCCTTTAAATCTTTTAGAGAGAATAAGTAGAAAATTAAGTTCTATGCATTTTTTTAATTCCTTCCAAGAAAAAATTAATTTCATCTCTATTTATTTCTCAATTTTTTGTCACACCTAGGTTCACTTCTAGATTCTGGGTAGTCTTGAGAGAGCCCTAGGAACTAGATTGAACTTCAAGATAAGATTCCACCCACGTATTGCATGGCCACCAAAGGGTTATTCATATTAGAGGATATGCTACGGCTTATGTGATTGAATTTGAAGGTAGTTGGGATACACACTTGCCTTTGATTGAGTTTGTTTATAACAACAGCTACTAATCAAGTATTGGGATGCCTCCATATGAAGCATTGTATGGCGTGAAGTGCAGAACTCCTTATGTTGGGATGAAGTAGGTGAAAGGAAGATGATTGGGCCGTAAATTGTTCAAGCAGACAGAGGAAAAGATCAGACACTAGAGATAGACTCAGGCTACACTGCACCGCGGAAGTCCTATGTTGATCTAAAGAGAAGAGATATTGAATATGCAAAGGTGATAAGGTATTCCTCAAAGTTTCTCCTTGGAAGGGGATTATGAGATTTAGCGAAAGGGGAAACGAGTCCTCGTTTCACCCGACCATATGAGGTTCTGGAAAGAGTGGGTCCTTTGGCATACCGGTTGGCATTACCTCTAGAGTTAGCAAGGATACACAGTGTCTTCCTTGTGTCCATGTTAAGGAGGTACAGATCTAACCCATCTCATGTACTATCAGTTGAAGAGATTGAGGTAAATCCAGACCTCTCATATGAGGAACAACCCATAAAAATTATGGCTTATGAGGTGAAGCAACTGAGGAACAAACAGATACACCTGGTTAAAGTGTTGTGGAACCATCATTCAGGCCAGGAAGCTACTTGGGAACGTGAAGAGGATATGAGGAGACAGCACTCACAGCTGTTTAGAGACTAATGCCAGGTAAAATTTCGAGACAAAATTTATTTAAGGGGGGGAGAATTGTAACACCCCTATGTTCAGTGCGCTCTGCATCGGTGACTCCAGGTGTAGTCCAGCTAGGATGCCTAGAACTACACTTTGATATGAGGGAGGAGACATAAAATAATGAAATACAAGAAAAGAAAATACAAGAAAAACAAAGGAAAAATAATAGCAAAGAAAGATAACCAAGTTAAGCGAGCCGAGAACCCTAGCGATGGGTGACCACATCGGGAAGTCACGGCGTGGACCATTGACTAGCCCTGGACTACGGGGAACCCTGGAAAATATTTTTAGGACTTAAAGAGACATCAATTGAAGTATAAATATCATTAAAAATATCAAAGAAAAATTAAATTATTAGTACAAGGAAAAGTGAGAAATTGAAAAACAGACAAAACCCGGTGTTACCGAAAAATCGGGAATGCAATCCGAACAGGGGCATTGTGGTCATTTGACATCCCTAATTGTCTTTTGACCTAAAATTCCATTAAAAATAAATAATATTACACTTGGAAAATATAATGAAAAATTAAATTGGTGGTATATAAAGTAAATAGCAAAAATTATGGGTTTAATGTGGAATAAATTAGAATTAAACATATAAAATGAATTAATTTGTGTGAGTGGACCACTATGGAATAAATTAAGAGCTAAATGGGCAGGGGTACACCTATTATACAATCTGCATCTAATTCTCCCTCACTTGGTTCATCCATGCCGAAATGAAGAATTGAAAACCTCCATTGCCGTTTTGCATAAAGCTTCATCAACCTCCTTCAATTCACCTCCAAACACCTAGGTTGTTTCATTAAAGATTACCTCCAAATCACAAGGAAGAGTTTGATAGCAAAATCAAGGAAGTTTAGTGAAGGTTTAACAAGTCCTAACAATAGGTAAGTTTGTATTTTTGAATATTGCTTTGTTAAAGTTTGAAAACATGTTATGGGTGTTTGCTTTGTGAAGAAATTTTAAAGTTTTGAGGAGTTCTTGATATATCCAATTTTGGACAGCCATGGAGTTCTATATTTAATGAAGTATTCTTACATATATTTGATGTGAATCTATGTTGAGTAGGGTGAATTAATGTCCTAGTAAGTTATTTCCATGTATATGTGGTGATTGTGCATTTGGAATTGAAGTGGAAGAAACTATGGTGAATTTTGGCAATGTGAAGCATTCGGCAGCCTTGAGACTCCTTGATGAATGTTTAAATTCATGAAGATATTGGGTGAATTGTGACATTGAGGATTGATGAATACGTATATAAATTGGTTGTGGAAATTGTATGTAATAATTTGGAGTGTTTATGTGTGCATATTGTTGTATTTGGACTTTGTGAATTAGTGTTTCATTTGGTATATTGAGGATATTGTATTATGCCCAAAGTGACTTTATTGTGAAGTGATAAATGGTTTTGGTAATGTACCAAATCAGAATTGGTAAGAGAGATGGACTTATAGCAAGGTAATGTGTAATTGCTAGATGTTTAAGTAATGTATTTAAGGACAGTGTGCATTTCAGCCTATAACTTTAAGTGTGTGGCTCCAATTGGTATGAGACCAATTGGAGGTGAAACTAGGCATAAAATGTGCCAACTTTCATGAAGGAAACATACCAAAATTCTTCTTGCAAGGTAGCTTGAAAAATGACCAAATTTGGATTAAGTGCAAGTGAGGCCTGAAAACTGACCATTTGGGCAGTAGTTAGTGTTTAGGTCATAACTCACTCAAAACAAGTCCAATTGACCTGAAATTTTAACCATGAATAGTTAAGACCCATATCTACAAGTATTATGAAGACACCAAAGCCCAAAAATGACCATAAATAAGTCAAACAGCTTGCACAAGTTCGGGTCCAAAAACTGGCCGAACCAAAGTTGACCAAAATTGACCTAAAATGACCAAATTTGATGCCATTTGACCAGCAATAGTAAAATGACCATAACTTGGTCTACATAACTCAGAATAACCTGAAATTTTGTAGTTTTAACCGAAACTCGAAAATCGAGGGAACTAGGTCGTCCGGCTAGGTCAAACTAGTATCCCGGAATCCAGCAAGTTGCAATAAAATGCACTAGACAAGGAAATGAAATTGGTAACATGTACCAACCCTAAAAGAATATCGAATGTGACATATTAGCAACACTAAAACCTAATTTACCTAGAACGCATCGAGGGTTGATATATTAGGTGATTAAGCAAATAATAGCTTTCAGTGAATTACTTATCAAGCATTATCGATATAGACAATTTAATTTAGTACTGAAACACTTCAAATTGTGTTTCTCAGTTAGTAAAGACTCAGGAAAGGAAAGGAAACACTGAGTCTAGACCAGGAGATAGTTCTCAGAGGTTTGTGGACAACAACTATTTCTTTTGAATTTTTCAATTGAAATGATTTATGACTATTTGTACATTATTGTTTTAAATTGTGGAAATGTGTTTGAATGGATATTTATTTCTTGAAAAGCATTGTAAATGATTTGAAACTGTGAGAAATGGTTTGAATGATATTGATGGATACTTATTAATTGAAAAGCATTGGAAATGGTTTGAAACCACAGCTATCATGTATATTGATTGTATTTCTCGCTAGCTTGTCTAGTGGGACGAATTGAATTCCCTCTCCGTCAAGTGTTGAGGTGTGTGCTCATTGAAGACGAATTTGATGAGTACTCATATTTTTGCTAGCTAGCTATGTTATTCCTCATTAGTCATTAACTTTTGGGACAAATTGAATACCTCATTAGCCATCGGCTTTTGGGACGAATTGAACTTTGGAACGTGATTAAGCTGTGTGTGATTTATTGATTTGTATTATGAGATTGTGAATTGGAGTTAAATCCTTATTGACATTTACTGTCTTTTGAAGTTAAATATGTTTTGATCTCTGAGATTTATTGTGATATTTTGTTAAATTCCTTCTGACACTCATTGTCTTGAATTTAACTATGATTTTACATATCCATCATTTAAATGATTTATGAATTGTGATTTAAAGTTGTATTTGGTTAATGTTGTGCACCACTGAGACATTGTCTCAGCGATAGCTTTTTATTGTTGTCGCAGGTAGACAGACAGACAGGGCAGCAGACTAGGCTGCTAGTACCTCCAGCGAGAGATTTTTGGGTATAACGAGTATACCACATTTTGCATTTTGTACTGTAATGTATGTTCACTACATGTACATATTGTTTTTGATTTTGAGCAGTTGTAAATTCAAATTGTACCTTGAAGTTGTAAAATAATTATGAGTTATTTTGTCTTGTAAAAATTATATTATATTTCTTGTATCTCAGTCTTTGAAAAATCATTCTGGATTTGAGTTGAGAAATATGTTGTGTTGAGAAAAATATTAGAGTTGAGATTTGGAAATATATTGAAGTGCTTTTTACAGGTTTTTTGAAGAACTGTTTTATCCAAAATACAGATGGCACTCTGCCAAAATTTTTACAGAAATTCCAAATAATTCAAATGTGTTAGTTCTATCACTCCAGTTCAAAAAGGTTTTTAACACCTGTAAATAGTGCTCACCACTGTAAAAGAAGTAACAAAAGTTTTTAAAATCCCTTGTAGTGTATTTAATGGGTTATCAGTAGACGGAGTTGGTAATTCATTAGGCATACTACGGGATCATGTTATGCCTTACAGAGGGGTAGGGTGTGACATTTTTACTCTTATTTCATTACTTTGTTTATGTTTAATGTTCTTAATTATGTGTGAGTAAATTTGTAATTTAGTAGGGAGATAGTTGAAACCATTGGACATGTTATCATGAGACTTTGAGTTATATTTAATAAAAATCTAGATTTGTTTCATATTAAGTATTACTTATCTTTTGGTTTATTTTGTGAATGCTGAATAAATCATTAGTTAGGACGGCCAGCTAATTAATTTCTCTATGATAACATATTGCTAAATTAAGATAATTGAGTACATAATAACTTGAACTTGCTACAAGTAGCACATAATGATGTATTTATTATAAAGAAGACTTTCTACGTTGAATGAACCATGTTGAATGTGTTAGTAGTATGCCCTAGAGCATATCATTTAGTATGTATCTTGTACATATTTTTATTAATAAAAGGCATTTTCACTTTTCCGTTTACATAATATATTTATGTGTAATAGAAAAGGTCCATTGATATTTTGTTAGAAATATTATTCTTAAGTTGTTAAGAATATGAGTGACAATATTTCTAGCACAAAGTATCATAGATAGGTTCCCAATCGTGGATACATCATAATAAGGATATGACTTATCCAGAAAGATTGTATTCATGTTTGTTCCCAAGTTATTTATATGAGATATAAATAAGATGGAATGGTGAGTCTCATGCCATATGACAAACATGATAGGCACTTATAAATAATAAGTAGGCCAAACCAGTGATGCTTATGACAAGCACATGGAGTTTACTCTTGTCAATATTTTATCATAAATCATATCAGTGCATATAATCTTTAGACCTGAGATAGCACAGTTATCTTGTATATAGGTAGTTTGAGTTTGATACTGCTTTCATACTTGTACTATGTATGGGTATATGGGCATGTGTTGGCTCCTACTAGTTTTATATGGAGGTATGTGTTGATCAAGATGGAATCTGTTCTTCTAAGTAAATAGAGATAAAATCATATGTTCATTTAATTGTTCTTGATGTTTCAAGTTCCTGGCCAGGATAGATAGATTTATTCAGAAAAGAGTTTTTGATGAGAAAATCTTTTTAATCAAGAACTGGAATTAAAAGAGAACACAATATTCATAGCAAATGGAGTTTGACATAAACCATGACTCCAGCTTCAGTTGGGATTTTGTAACAGAGAGATTCTAGTGCATGGTAACATATGATTATAGGTTCATTTAAGGTAAACCTTATTACTAATTGGGTGGCCATGGCATGCTATGCTAGGTGTTAACCATGGTCTATGAGGTTCATAAAATGATTTAGAGAAATCATTTATGCCAAGAAAGAGTTCTGATGATATTAAGAGTTGATATCATGTCCCATTGCCAATTAGTGATGAGCTTAGTAAGTCACACACATACACAAGTTATCACCTATTTAAATATGATTTAATTAATTAATTAAAGAGTTTAATTGATTAATTAAATAGGTTTGGTTTGCAATTAAATTGCAAAGTCCCTAGCATGACTTGAAACCAAATCTAGATTATTGGATGTATAGTATAAGTTAAATTTATATTTAAAGTGTTTAAATATGAATTTAATTAATGAGAAATTAATTTATAGATATTAATTAATTAATTTATATTTGATATAAATTAGAAGAAGAAAAATAATTATTTTGGGTTAAGAACTCAAAATTAAGACACATGGGTATTTTGGTCATTTCACAGTATGACACGTGGCACCATGAGATGATGACACATGGGATTACACATAAGCTTGCCAAATGTTTTTTAATCATGTAAGATGATTAAAATCAAGATTAAATATAGGTTTGACACTTGGCACAATGTGATTGGGTCACTTAAAACTAGAGCTAATCAAAGGGTGACATGTGGCAAGGGTTTAATGTGTTAACCTAGTTATATAAGGGTTGTTATGAAAAAGAAAAATAACCAGTAGCCACTCCTCTCCTTTGTCACGCCATTTTGAGGCTCTCCATCTATTCTTCTTCATCTCTCATCAATTCAAAGAGATTAGCCATCAATCTCTTGAATTAAAAACACTAGAAATTATTTCTAGTGTCTTGTTTGCATCTCTAATCTCTTAAAAGGCATAACTTGAATTTCTAATTAATAGAAAAAAGCTTTAGAAGCTGTTCAAGGGCTGTCATAGGTGTTCTTAGTGTGGACAAGCTAGAGGGATAACATTTGGTGTCCTGAAGACAAATCTCAAAGGCGCAGACACGCTGCAGTGCATCAAGAGGTTAGTGTAATCGTTCTTGATTTAATCTAGGGTTCTAAAATTAATCTGATTAATTTTAAAATCTTAAATGGCAAATAAAGATCCAAAAAACATATTAAAATAGTTTTAATATGTTGTTTATCATTGAAATCAAATAGATAAAAATAAATCTTGTATGATGCATTTGACCCTAGGTGAAAATTTTTGAATTCAATGGTATAAACTTTTTTTTTTTCACGCTTCCATTCCTTCAAAATGAGCTTGTTACCTTAAACTTGGATGTCTTTCTAATGATTAATACTACTATTAAACTTAGTTTTAAGTTGCACTAGCCTTAGGTTGAGTGTGATGGTAAGGGATTAATTATAAAGCACTTATTGGTTAATCTAATATGTAAGGAAAGAGAAGAAAGTTGTTAACTTCCATAACAATTTACTCAATCAAATGAATTTGCATCCTTAGTCAATAATTGATGCATGTTAAATGGTGGATACACCCTCTCTAATAAACTTGTTACGATCTGGTTCTGCTTAATAGTCATCATGATAATTACCTTTAGCTTACCTTCTAGCATCCTTAGTTTTAATCTTAAATAGCTTAGTGATTTCAAATCAAAACCCTTTTTATTTCATTTGCATATTCAGTTTGGCAGATTAGTTGTTTATTTTGTGTGTTAGTTTCATTTAAATCAAGTCATTCTGATTAGTGTTTAATGTGCACTTCTCTTCAAGTGTCATAGGTGTTTTTTGTTCTTTGTGTCTAAGATCTCTTTTATTGTTTTGCAATTACTCATGCATTGTGGGATCAACCTTTGCTTACCCTATATACAAGTAGTTTAGGTAGAGTATATTTAATTGGTACATTGGGAGCACTTTAGTTTTTAAGTTTGTTACATGCTTTGGTTTGTTCGCACATAATGAAGACAATAAAACACCCATAAGAATGCATGCAATGTCTTTAATATCCTTCACTTATTCTTATTTTTACCAAGTTTCCTTATATTAGTTGCTAAGTTAATTTACATGCATAAGTTAAATAGCAATAAAAATGAACATCCAAAGAAAGGTAGGGAGGAGAAAGGTTCACAACCCCTTGTGTAACCTGCAACTAAAAAATATAGGAAGGAGAAAAAATTACAATCCTTTTAAAAATGAACTAGGTCCTATTATAAGGCTTGTTTAGCCTAAAGCCCCCATGCAAGAGGCCTTGATGTCTCTTTTGGTATGTCTTAATGCGCCATGAGTTTTCATAATGGTCCATGATTCTTCTTGCCTTTTTTGGTGTTCACTTACCTTTTTTGGAGGAGTAGTCCCACTTACCAAATTTGGTACCCTTACTATTTTTATTTACTTACCATATTGATAAATTTACCATAGTTAAAAATTAACCAAAAAAAAATTGATACACACAATTAAGGAAATAAAAGAGCAAATAAAGTAAATAAAAAAAAAAAATAGAACAACCTAGAACTAATTACAATTCAACTAGGGTTGTGATTCATCCCTGGGCACCACCTTCTCTTATCTAAGTCATGATCAAAACATCTCAAAAACACCATAAAATAAATAATTAAATTAGTAATTGATCAAATAAGTCGAAAAAAAAATAAAACAAATTAAATCAAACAATTTTACCTTTTTTTTTCTATGCGGTAGCAACAACAAAGAAATATGTACAAAAAAAAGTAATCATTCATAAAAATTGATGGAATTTTATGGAGTGTTCCTGAAACATCATATGACAACTAAGAAAAGAGAATAAAAAAAAAGAACTACTAAAAAAATAAATTAGAATTTTGAAGTTGCCATTTGTCAATTGTATCCAGATTTTATCCACTTATTTTGTAAAATATTTGAATATCAAATTGTACTAAATTAGGAAAAACTCGAAATATAGAAGAGATAAAGGACATATTAAAATCAATTTTTGATGCAAAAATCACCAACAAAGGTGACAACTTCACTGAGTGATGCCCTTGCAAAGTTTAGGTATGTGCAAAATTGTGTACAATCAGATGTAAAATTTTAAAAATCATAACTCACAAATCATAAATCAGATCAAGATGAGTCGAATATGAAGGTTTCATGTTTTTAATCCAAAATCAAGAAAAAAGCATTTTTGGAATGAGAAAAGTTGTCTAACTATGACTTTTAAGTAAAGCAATAGTAGTTTATCCCATAACCTTACACAAATTGTCTTAGCTTACTCTCAAACTATGTTTAATTCCAATGACATATATGACTCAAAGAAACTTATAACTACATAAAAGAGATGTTAATAAGATGTTATACATTATTATTTTATGTCTCTTACAAGTTCTTATCTTTGGAAGTTAAAACAGAAAAAGAAAAATACAAGAAAAAAAGAAGATAGAAGAATTAGTGTGTGAGAAAGAGCCAGGGTGAAAGTATGGCATGTGGTGTGGTTGCTATAAGAGAATGTGGCATGTGGGAGGCTTCCTTAGGTGTCTTTAGATGTGTATTGGTTTTTGTAGATGCCTTTTTAAGGCTTTAAGAGATGTATTTATATAGGCTTCACTAATTAGGAATGTAACACCCCCTATATGCATAGGTTTGTGTATTTTACTGTTCCGGTGACCGGTGTCGGTCCGGAAAGTTAAGAGGATTAGAACCATATTTAAGTTACCTAGAAAAGCCCTGAATAAAAATTAATAGTAATTACCAGAAGGTCAAGTCTAAATAAGAAAAACAAAACATAAAAGGTTAAATGAGTCTGGGATCACAACGATGGGTGACCTTATCGGGAAGTGATTGCGAGGTCAGTTCCAACCCTGATTTTGAATGGGACATTGTGACACCACGGTCCTAAGAAGTATTGCGAAGCTAGTAGAAAAGAAAAAATCACAAAAAAGAGTTGATAAGTAGGTCCAATAATTAGATCACGGTTCCAGAAGAAATACTGAATTATTATTAAACAGATCAGACCGGCGAGAGGCAAATTAGTAAAATCACCCCTAGAGATAACTCATAACCTAACTGTCCAATAAAATTTGATAAATTAAAATTTTGAAATATATAATTAAATTAAAGAAGTTATGGAAAAACAAAAGGAAAAGAAAAGAAATTTAATTAAGGATTATGACATCATCATTGTAACATCCTCACTTTAGCTAGTCCGTACAGTCTACTATTCTGGTGACCAATGTCTATCCAGGTAGCTAGAATGTTTAAAATTATAAATAGACTATAGTGAGGAGTTATAATGAAACTAAATAATGCTCATAAAAAATCAAGGAAAAATTTTAGAAACCAAATACACTAAGGTTAAATGAGCCAAAACCCCAGGGATAAGTAACTCGAAGGGGAAGTGATGGTGAAGGCCGTTAGCAACCCTAGACCTTGAGGAAAAATTATAAAATAATTATTGAGACTCCATAGAAGGGTTATTGAGGTTCTTATGGCATTAGAATGCCATGAAAATGCTTAGAAAAATTTTTCAATCGGTATAGACAATTTTGGCTCGTTAAGTAAAACGGAGGGCATTTTGGTCATTTCATCTTCAGAGATGATTTTTTGCCAATGTGTCCAGTTAAATAAATAATTTATATAACATAAAATATGAATAAATGTTGTTAAAAATTTAATTGCAATTAAATAGACAAGAAAAGGTGAGAAAATGAAAGAAAAAGGCATTATGACATCATAATGATGTCATTAAGATTCTCCCAACCAACCCAATGTGGACACATGATGTAAACTTATTTAAAAGAGACAAAATGGGCCTGAAAAATGAAAAAAAATCAGAACTCTTTCTTCTTCTTTCTTCTTTGCCGTGACCCTCCTCCACAGCCACCCATTTTCAAGCTTTTGAAAGCTTGATTTCACTAGTTTCTACCGCACTAAACCTTATACTCCCAAAACAAAAAAGTATTGTTACACCTTGGAGATTCTTTTGGGAGCAAAAAGAAAAGGAAAACAAGAACCCTAGCAAGTGGGGAAACTTCACTCCATAGAGGTTAGTGACCTAACCTTGTTCTTTCACTTTAAATTCATGTATTAGGACTATGAATGAGTGCAAATGATAAGGAAATTGATGGAAAACCATTTGTATGTAAACCCTAAATTTTGGCAGCCTTAGCTAGGGTAAGATGGTGATGATTTTTGTGGACCTAACATGCTAGTATGGATGCCCTTAATATGCATCTTATAAGTGGAGTGATGAAGTGTAATGGTAATGCATGATTTGTAATGTTTGAGTTAGGGTTTGGGGTGGAAAATAAGACCTTGATCATGTGATGATGAAAGTAGGTTTTAATGGTCAATTAGTGACCATTTGGTTCTGTTTAAATAAAAAATGAAGTGAATTGCGTAGTGGGATTTGAGTGTGGTGTTCTTTGTCTTAGTGACCAGAGGACTGTGCATGAGTCCAAAGAGTTTGGGCAGCAATAACTTGAATTGTAGAGGTTCAATTGGTGCAAGTCCAATTGGATATGAAACTAGACACATAATGGCACAACTTTGGTAAAGAATCTATCCCCAGAAAACCAAACAAAGTAGACCAAAAGATTGCCCTAATCCGGGCGACTTGCATTCTGCCTGGGCAAAATGACTAAATGAAAAGTATTTGGTCATTTGGTCATAACTCACTGTAGAAAGGTCCAATTGACCTGAAATTTTACCAGAAATAAGCTGAGATATAGATCTACAACTTTCATAAGAAACCTAACCCAAATTATGACCAGAACATATTCAAAAAGTGAGTTGCGATCCTGTCCAATCTTATAGATTTGGTCACCTGAATTCTGGAAAACTTTCAATCCGGCCAGTTGTGGTTTTTGAGCCATAACTTAAGCTACGAAACTCCAAATGGAGCGATTCAAAAAAGGAAATGCAACTAGACAAAATAAGGAACAACTTTCATATCGATCATTTTGCCAAATTCTCACTACAAAAATGACAAATGGAACAGTAAAGACAAAGCATGAAAACTAAAAATTCTATCCAATTAACATCAGGTTTAGAAATGGCATTGGCAATCAATATCAACAAATTTGGAATGCAAAATGTGGTATGTTGGGAGTATTAGAACCAATGTACCTATTGCCTTTGCAAAAGTCAACATTTTTGTTGACTAATGAATGGAATAGTAACACTAAAACTTAAATTTCAAAAATTGTGAAACTTAAAAGTGTAAAATGCCCTAGTATACGTAGCAAGATTGGTTTTGATAGGTTGGAATGCTAATAAGGTTCTGTTAGCAGTACTGCATATGGCTTCATGCCATTCTGTGTTTCATGGCTTCCCATGCCATTTTGTGACATAATAGCCTTTGGCTATATTATTTGAGTTGATATACTTAGGTTTTAACCTTGATAATTATTACAGCTTATTAGCTATTCTGTTGCACACCGGGAGACACAATGTGACCGATGGTGTGATGGTCCGAGGTACTTAGTACTCAGTGCTAGTTTACCCGTTTATCCAGTTCAGTCGACTAATATAGGTTACTCGGGCAATGATAATAAACCTTACAAAATTTTAATTGAATAATACTGCAAATAATATCAGAAATTAAGTCTACTAAAAAATGTAAACATACATTCTACATACTTTATTTTATTTTATTTTATTTTATTTTATATTGTCACCACTAAGCAGAATTGCTTAGCGTGTCGCTTTTGCCATGTGCAGGTACTAGAGACCTAGCTGGGGAGCCCAGCAGACATTAGACAGGGTGAGCCTTCAGAGCTGCATCCGGAGTCCAGAGTCACCTCACCTCTACAGTGCATATGGTAGGACATTAGGATTTTGGGTAGTATTTTGTATTTTGTATTTTGTATTAGTTTTGGGATTGTAACTATAAACTCTTGTAATTATTTGATGATGTAAATATATGAAATTTTCTGTATATTATGTTGAGAAATATTTATGGATGTGTTTCCAGTAATGAAGTAAAAAGAAAAAAATTTCTTAAATAGTGTTGTGATTTGAGATTGAGATTTTGAGATTGACTTGAAATGTGTATAATGGAGTTTGGATTTGGAAATTATATTGCAAGTGTTTTTAAACAGGTTCAGAAGAACTGTTTTTCAATTTATAGCCGGCACTCTGCCGGATTTTCTATAAAATTTGAGAAAAAATTCAGATTTATCAAAAATTGTAAGTAAACGAATTAAAAGGGATAAATTGTAATTAAAATATGAATTGGTGCTTCGGTACACTGAGTGGCATAACTTGCTCGACTACACTGTAGACCGGTAAGGGGTGTCACATTTAGTGGTATCAGAGCATTGGTTTAGGCGTTTCTGGGCCTAGATAGAGTCCATACCATTGCATTGCATTTGTAAATGTTGAGGTGAAACTGATGCAGAACTGTTTGTTTTCTTATTTTGAATAGGATATGGATCCTGCTTCACAAAGAGCAGTTGATGAAGAGGTGGAGAGCTGTGCTACACCAAGGGCTGAATCTGGGGCAGGGGAGAATCTGCTCCACCAACAGCTGAGGCACCTACCCAACCTCAGTTTGCGCTATTTCAGCAAATAACCAAATTCTACCGACAAATGATGGGTGCAATTCCACTACCACAACCACAGCCATAACCCCCACTAGCACCACAGAAATCTCATTTGGAGAAACTGTGAAAGCATGGGGCTGTGGACTTCTTTGGAAAGAGGGAGGATGATCCCATGGCCGCAGAAAACTGGTTGGATAGAACCATCAGTCTTTGAACACTTAATGCACCCCGCGAGAACCTAGTGGGTGCTGTGTCCCTACATCAGGATGATGCATATCAGTGGTGGGACATAGTAACCAGTGAGGTGCAACCTGAACGGATCACCTGGGAATTCTTCCTCACAGAGTTCAGGAAGAAATATGTGAGCAAAGTGTATTTTGAAGAGCGAAGAAGGGAATTTATCAGTCTGAGACAGAGACAATTGTCAGTGGTTGAGTATGAGCGTGAGTTTGTTAGACTGAACCGATATGGGAGGGAGATAATCCCTACAGAGGCAGAGAGGTACAGACAGTTTGAAGAAGGGCTCAATGACAACATCTAAGTCATGATCATAGCATTGGAGATTATAGATTTTGCTCAGCTAGTAGATGCTGCATCAAAAGTGGAAAGGGTCAGAATAAATGAACAAAATAGAAGGGAAGGACAACAGAAGAGGGGTCCAAGTCAGCCTAGTACATTTTCTGCTCCCAGTAAGAAGAGTAAGGGTCCTCCTGCTCAGAGTTCAGGACCACCACAGAATGAGGGTCTGTCTTAGGGGCCCACACCATAGTTCACACCTAGGAGAGGCCAATCCACTCCATTAGTAGGCAGCTCTCCAAGGACGGTGTTTAGGGGACCAGCCCCAGCATCTTCTGCTTGTCAGTACTGTCAGAAGTGGCATAAGGGGGAATGTTGGTGAGTAACCGGTGCATGCTTACGGTGTGGATCGACAGAACATCAGATCAAGAATTGTCCGAGGAGGACTACTACAGTTGCTCCAACACAAGTTGACAGACCTGCACCTACACCACAAAAGGGTAGGAAACCCGTAAACTGGCAAATGGTCCATCATCGAGGTCCCGCATCCAGTCGGTGAGAGGCCAGACACTAGAGTACTTGCCAGGGCCTATGCCATCAGAGCTCAGGAGGAGAAAGATGCCCCGGATGTCATTAGGGGTACATTTTCCCTCTACAACACTACTGTGCATGCATTGGTGGATCCAGGATCCACTCATTCCTACATTTGCACCAAACTACCCATAGAGAGGGGAGTTCTAGTAGAGGAGAGTGATCAAGGCATTCTAGTCACAAATCCACTAGGCCATAGTATGGTAATGAATAAGGTGTATAAAGGTTGCCCGTTGAGGATTCAGGGGTATGAATTCTCGGCAGACCTAATTGAATTGCCCTTCCACGAGTTTGACGTGATTTTGGGAATGGACTGGTTATCACGTCATCAGGCGATAGTTGATTGCAAATTCAAGAGGATTTCTTTGAAAACTTCTGAGGGTAATGAGATCGTTGTTGTGGGTGAAAGGACATATTTCATGTCCAATGTTATCTCAGCCACAGTTGCAAGAAGATTGATGAAAATAGGCTATGAAGCTTACGTGGTTGATACTATGCAAGCTAGCCAAACTTGTGTGATATACCCACAGTAAGAGACTTCCAAGATGTATTTCCTAAAGAGTTACCTGGTTTACCACCAGAAAGGGAAGTCGAGTTTGCTATTGAGGTAATGCCGGGTACAGAACCCATTTCAATTGCTCCTTATAGGATGGCACCCACTAAATTGAAGAATTTAAAAACTCAGTTGCAAGAGTTATTCGATAAAGGGTTCATACGCCCTAGTGTGTCACCATGGGGAGCTCCGGTGATGTTTGTGAAGAAGAAGGGTGGAACTTTGAGATTGTGTATTGATTACCGACAATTGAACAAGGTAACTGTGAAGAATAAATACCCATTGCCTAGAATTGACGATCTGTTTGATCAGTTGAAAGGAGCTGGTGTATTTTCAAAAATTGATCTCAGGTCAGGGTATCATCAGTTGAGGGTAAAGGATGCAGATGTGTCAAAAACTGCATTCAGAACCCGGTATGGGCACTATGAATTTTTAATGATGCCGTTTGGGTTAACAAATGCACTAGCAGCATTTATGGACCTTATGAACCGTATCTTTCATCCATACTTAGATCGGTTTGTAGTGGTCTTTATCGATGATATTCTAGTGTATTCCAAGACCAGGGAAGAACATGATGAACATTTGAGGATTGTTCTGCAATCCCTGCGAGAAAAGAAGCTGTATGCTAAAGTGTCCACGTGTGACTTCTGGATGAGTGAAATGTCCTTTCTTAGACACATAATCTCAGCTGAAGGGACTAGAGTTGATCCCAAAAAGATAGAAGCAGTGATGGAATGGACGCCTCCCAGAAATACAACTAAGGTCAGAAGTTCCTTGGGGCTAACTGGATATTGCAGAAGATTTGTGAAGGGGTTTTCTTTTATAGCTGCTCGAATGACCAAGTTGTTGCACAAAAATGTGAAATTTGGCTGGAACGACAAGTGCCAAGCCAGTTTTGAGAGGCTAAAGGCTATATTGATAGAAGCACCAATGTTAACACAACCAGTGTCAGGAAAAGACTTTGTGGTCTATAGTGATGCCTCACATAATGGGCTAGGGTGTGTATTGATGCAAGAGGGGAAAGTGGTCGCCTATGCTTCCAGGCAGTTAAGGCCACATGAACAAAACTACCCTACTCATGACCTGGAGTTAGCAACAATTATCTTCGCACTGAAGATATGGAGGCATTATTTATATGGTGAAAAATGCTACATCTATGCAGACCACAAGAGTCTAAAATATTTGCCAACCCAAAAGGAGCTCAATCTTAGATAGAGGCGATGGATTGAGTTCCTAAAGGACTATGATTGTGTGATAGATTATCATCCTGGGAAGGCAAATGTAGTTGCTGATGCTTTAAGTAGGAAGTCCATCACAGCTTTAAGATCACTAAATGCCTATCTGTCCTTAGCTCAAGATGGAGCTATTTTGGCTGAGTTACAAGTGAGGCTAACCCTGCTACAACAGATACAAGATGGGTAGAGGGCAGATGAAAAATTAATGGTCATTGTGGGTAAAATTCTAGAGGGAAAGGAAACTGAATATGAGGTGAAAGCAGATGGGTGTCTGTATTACAGAGGAAGAATGTGTGTACCAGATGATGGGATTGAAGGCTAGTATTCTGAAATAAGCACACACTAGTGTTTATGCTATGCACCTGGGAAGCATAAAAATGTATAATGATTTGAAGCCTCATTATTGGTGGCCTGGTATGAAGAGGGATATAGCTGACTATGTGACTAAGTGTTTGACATGTCAGCAAGTTAAAGTAGAACATCAAGTTCCATCAGGATTGCTACAACCTATAAGCATACCTGAATGGAAATGAGACTGGGTCACTATGGATTTTATTAGTGGTCTACCTCTCACCCAGAAGAAGCATAATGCAGTATGGGTGATAGTGGATAGATTGACGAAGTGAGCACATTTTCTGCCAGTTAGGACTGACTACTCACTAGAGAAGTTAACAGAATTGTATATCAGTGAGATAGTTAGACTGCATGGAATCCTACTTTCCATCATATCTGACAGAGACCCAAGGTTTATATCAAGATTGTGGAAAAAGTTGCAAGAAGCCTTGGGTACACAACTCCGCTTTAGCACGACTTTTCATCCCCAGATGGGACAGTCAGAACGAGTAATCCATATCCTGGAGGATATGCTAAGGAGTTGTGTCATTGAGTTTGAGGGGAGTTGGGATAGATACCTCCCACTGGCAGAATTCGCATATAACAATAGCTACCAAGCTAGCATTCAAATGGTTTTGCATGACGCACTGTATGGGAGGAAATGTAGAAGCCCAGTATGTTGGACTAAATTCGGCAAAGATAAGCTGGTAGGACCAGACCTGGTGAAACAGACTGAGAAGAAAGTGAAGATAATCAAAGCTAACCTGAAGGTTGCCTCAGATAGACAAAAACCTTTTGCCGACTTGAAGAGAAAAGAGATAGAGTATACAGTTGGCGATAAAGTGTTTCTCAAAGTCTCACCGTGGAAGAAAGTACTGAGGTTTGGGAGAAAGGGTAAGTTAAGCCCTAGGTTCATTGGCCCATATGAAGTCATTGAACGTGTGGGACCAGTGGCCTATCGGCTAGCTTTACCACCAGAACTGGATAAAATCCATAATGTATTCCATGTTTCTATGCTGAGAAGATATCGCTCAGACCCTTCACATGTCATTTCCATGGAAGAGATTGAAATCCAACCTGACTTGACATATACAGAAGAACATATATAGATCCTAGCTCGGGAAGTGAAGGAACTGAGAAATATACAAATTCCACTGGTGAAAGTGCTTTGGAGGTACCACAACACTGAAGATGCAACTTGAGAAAATGAAGAGACGATGAGGCAACAGTTCCCTCAACTGTTTGCATCAGGCAAATTTTAAGGACGAAAATTTTTATTAGAGGGGAAGAGTTGTAACATCCTCACTTTAGCTAGTCCATACAGTCTATTATTGCGGTGACCAATGTCGGTCCGGGCAGCTAGAATGTTTGAAATTATAAATAGACTATAGTGAGGAGTTATAATGAAACTAAATAATGCTCATAAAAAATCAAGTAATGTTATATGAACTTGTTGTGTAAAGAGTATGTAAAAACTAGTAATGTTATGTGTATGTGTAATTGTGTTTGGACTTTGGGAATTAGAGTTATATTTGGTGTATTGAAGATAATTGTAATCTGCCCAAAGTGATGTTAATGTAAAGTAATATATAGTTTTGGTAATGTACCAAAACAGATTTGGTAGGGAAGTAAACATATTGCAAGGTAAATGTGTGTAATTGATGTGTGTTAAGCAAAGTAACCAAGGGCAGTGTACATTTTAGCCAATAAGTTTAAATGTGTAACCTCAATTGGTATGAGACCAATTGGAGGTGGAACTAGGAACAAAATGTGCCAACTTTCATTCAGAAAACATACCAAAATTCTGCTTGCAAGGTGACCTAAGAAAATGACCAATTCGAATTAGGTGCAATTAGGACCTGAAAAATGACCAATTGGGCAGCAGTGAGTGTTTAGGCCATAACTCACTCAAAACAGGTCCAATTGACCTGAAATTTTAACCATGAATAGTTACGACCCATACCTACAAGTCTTATGAAGACACCAAAACCCATAAATGACCAGAAGCAAGTAAAAAAGCTTGCACAAGTTTGGGTCCAAAAACTGGCCGAACCAAAGTTGACCAAATTGACCTAAAATTGACCTAATTTGATGCCATTTGACCAGAAATAGTGTAATGACCATAACTTGGTCTACTTAACTCGGATTGACCTGAAATTTTGCCCCGCGTGCAATAAGACATAGATCTACAAGTTTGTAGTTTTGATCAAACCCAAAACCGAGGGAACTAGGTCGTCAGCTAGGTCAAACTAGTATCCCGGAATCCAAAGAAGTTGCATTAAAATGCACTAAACAAGGAAATGACTTTGGTAAAACGTACCAACCCTAAAACCCTATCAAATGTGACATATTAATGACACTGAAACCTAATTTACCTAGAACGCATCGAGGGTCGGTATATTAGGTGATTAAGCAAATAAAGGTAATCAATGAATTGTTTATCGAACATTATCGCTGAGACAATTTAATTTAGTCTTCAAACACTTCAAATTGTGTTTCTCGGCCACTAAAGACTCGAGGAAAAGGGAAGGAAACACGAGTCCGCATCAGAGACAATTATCAGAGGTTTGTGCACAACTAGTTTTTAACTGATTTTGTTTTGAATATTTCATATGATTAAATGACATATTTTTCTTATGTATTGTGTTTAACAAGCATTGGATTTAATTCAATGATTATTGAAATTGTTATAGTATGTATGAATTTAGCTTTGTGAAATGGTATTTCCACAAGTATTAAGCATTGTTATGGATTGAATAAATTATGTTTTGGAAAATTGTGATAGAACATGTTTTGAATTGTGATGGTAATTTTCATGGAAAAATGTAAATTTATGATTTGAATTGTGATGAGCAATAAAATTATTGGATATTGAAATTGACTTTGAATCGAATTATATTGTGATTTATGCTCACTAAAATGATTGTGATATTATTTTATATCTCACTATAAATGCTTGACTAGGTTATTACCCGTCTCTCTCATTTGTTGAGAAGACAACAGAGTTAGTTGTGTTTTGATTACCATGGTACGTGCACAGGCTTAGATTTTCGTCTGATGTGAGGTTAGATCTAAGTTTATTTTATCGTTATGGCCCTTGCGGAAGATTCATTATTGCGATGGTACTGCGTACACGATGATTCGACCTCCCGACCATAGGAGTTAGAATCGATTCGACCTCCCGACCATCGGAGTTAGAATCACATCGAATATGGCCCTTCGGATTAGTCTTGCATATTAGTGAGATAAAGATTGATTTTTGAGATACAGAATGGCTTTTGAATGGTAAGAAATTGTGATTTCAATTATGGTTTATGTATAATTGATTTTGTTGGAATTACTTAAATGGTTAGTCATGATTTGATAAATTGAATTTTGTGATCAAAGTCATTTATACAAATGATTTACATTATTGGCAACGAATATTTTGAGTTTGAAAATTTGATGAGTATTCAGATTCCCAATTTATTTACTGTAAATTTTGTCAATGTATATTGTACTATGTTTTAAATTATAGTTGTGCACCACTGAGTTCACCACTCAGCGATAGCTTTGTATCTTTGTCGCAGTAAGAAGAGCATAGAGCGATAAGTAAATTTCCTTGAAGATATATTCAGATCAGCTCCAGGTATATCATAGGTATACCCATGTACATAGGTTTTGATGTATGCATGTAATAATATGTATGTAAATTATTTGAGCAGTTGTATAGAAACTCTTGTAAAATATTTTGGTTTGTAATTAAATGTAATTTATTTTAAATGTAAATTTGAGATTTCATTTACTTGAATAGTTTTGTATTATAATTCTTGTATCTCAGTCTTTGAAAAATAAATGCGGATTTGAGTTTAGAAAAATGTTGTGTTGAGAAATATGTTGGAGTAGAGATTTGCAAATACATATTAAAGTGCTTTTTACAGGTTTTTCAAGAACTGTTTATCCAAAATACGAGGGCACTCGCCAAAATTTTCTGAAATTCCAAATAATTCAAATGTGTCAATTCTATCACTTGATTCACAAAAGTTTTTAACACTGTAAATAGTGCTCACCATCGTGAAAGAAGTAAGAAAAGTTTTTAAAATCCCTTGTAGTGTATTTAATGGGTTATCGATGAGACTGAGTTGATAATTCATTAGGTATACTACGATCATGTCATGCCTTACAGAGGGTAGGGTGTGACATGTTTTAGTGGTATCGAGCAATGGTTTTAAAGTGAATTTAATCGTGAATTTGAAATCTTTTTGTCAGAACTACAACTGCCTCAAATGTTTGATACATATAGTACATTTACATCATAAATATGAACTAATGGAGAGGAATCTCCTTATGTTGGTTGTACAGGAATAGAAAATTCTGTGAAAAGAATGGAAGAGAAGAATGAGACAATAGAACTGTCTTTGATGGCAGAAGTACAAGTTGAGGCCCCAACTCCACAAAGTGTAGAAGGCCCGACTGTACCAGTTTTACCAGTACAAATTACTGCACAAATGGCCCAGCAAATGGCCACTTTCTTTCAACAAATGGCTGATAATCTGTCAGCCCAAGCCCAAGTACAGACCCAACCCCCACAAGGGCAGTGTGAAATGGAAAAGAGGGAGAAACCTATGGGTCAGAGCTCGAACAGTAATTTGAGAAAGAGAAAAGAAATTGAGGATCCCCGAGCTCAAGGATATGATAGAGGTGGATCAGTAAGATAGAGACCACCAAGGTCCAGTCGTCGAACAACTAGAAGTTCCTACCCTTCCCGCCAATGTGAAACTTGTAGAAGATATCATGGAGGTATTTGTCGTAAGGCCTCTGGAGCCTGTTACAATTGTGGAAAACTTGGACACTTTGCTAAAGATTGTGCTAAACCACCTCGATCTGCTCTCCGGAGTTCACAGACCGTCAGTCAGAGTCAAGATAGAAATAGAGTTGGTACTCCTCACCATTATAACACAGTGAATCAACCCGAATATAGTAGCGCACCAGTCGGAGAGTCCACTATGCGCCAAGTAAAAGGAGCAGAAACTTCAGATGTAGCTGCTGGTAAGTTTTTAATTTTTGAAAGAAACAATTAGTTATTATTTGATCCCAGCACTACTTAGTTGTGTGTTAGTGTCAGAACTATATGTTCTGTTGTTATTCCTTTATATGGAAATGAATTTTGATGTATTAGTGACTAGTCCTTTAGGATAATAACTATAATAACAAGTATGATTGACATTACTTTTGGAAGAATTGTTAGCTAAAAGTATTTTCTAACATACCATAAATTATAAAGTTAAATGGCGAGCCTACTTAATGTAAGGCAAGAGGACCTAAAAGTAAGTTACAGTAATAGAATTGCTCTAGATGAGGGCAAAGATGTTACTGTTAGTAATTGTCAAAGGAAATTGTAATCAGAATCGGTTTGGGATATTAGTGGATTCGAGAAAGATAAGATGTTAGAAAACCTAGTCCATGAGGTTATAACGTAGTGACTATATAATGTTCTCAATGTTTGTATTGTAAGCTGCAGATTCATGATCGAGGCACGAGATTATTGTGTAGAGCTACGTGCTTCCTCGTGGTACAATAAGTAAGTATATTTGTAAGTAATCTATAAATTGATACAGTTGCACCCGAATAGGGTACTATTACTGGAAATAAATGTGAAAATTTTAGTCAGAAATTTAAAACTTCAGAACTAGCCTGTCGAAAGACTACACTTGTAAGGTAGCTGGAGTCAGTAACTCGGTTACAATAATGTGAACTACCAGTACCAAGAATTGCTATGTTTAGAGATATCAAGACAACGTATCATCCTCGCACAGATGGACAATTGAAACAAGTAATTCAGTAAATTTGGAAACTCATTGAGTTCCTATAAATAATGAAATGAAATGATAAAAATAACTCAGAAATGTGATAAGCCCTCAAGAATATATCGAGAACTTGTGTCATTGAATCCGAGAGGAGATGGGACAGATACATCCCACTAACAGAATTTGTATACATTAATAAGTGTCAAGCTAGCATACAAGTGGCACCCTATGAAACATTGTAAGGGAACAGATAACTATGGATTTTGTGATGAGATTTCTGAGGACACAGAATAGTCATGATGCAGTATAGGTTATAGTTGATAGACTAACCAAGTCTAATCACTTTTGCCATCCGATGGACTATAGCTGGAAAGATTGGCCAGATTCTACATAAATGAAATTGTAAAACTGCAAGGAGTGCCAGTATCAATTGTATTTGACAGAGATCTTAGGTTCACTTCTAAATTCTGGGGTAGTCTTCAGAGAGCCTTAGGAACTAGATTGAACTTCAGCACAGCATTCCACCCATAGACAGATGGCCAGTCTGAGAGGGTTATTCAGATATTGGAGGATATGCTACGAGCTTGTGTGATTGAATTTGAAGGTAGTTGGGATACACACTTGCCTTTGATTGAGTTTGCTTATAACAACAGCTACCAATCAAGCATTGGGATGCCTCCATATGAAGCTTTGTATGGTAGAAAGTGCATAACTCCCCTATGTTGGGATGAGGTAGGTGAAAGGAAGATGATTGGGCCAGAAATTGTTCAGCAGGCAGAGGAAAAGATCAGATTGATTAGAGATAGACTCAAGGCTGCATCAGACCGTCAGAAGTCCTATGTTCATCTGAAGAGAAGAGATATTAAATATGCAGTGGGTGATAAAGTATTCCTCAAAGTTTCTCCTTGGAAGAGGATTATGAGATTTGGCAGAAAGGGGAAACTGAGTCCTCGTTTCATCGGACCATATGAGATTCTGGAAAGAGTGGGTCCTTTGGCATATCGGTTGGCATTACCTCCAGAGCTAGCAAGGATACACAGTGTCTTCCATGTGTCTATGTTAAGGAGGTACAGATCAGACCCATCTCATGTATTATCAGTTGAAGAGATTGAGGTAAATCCAGACCTCTCATATGAGGAAGAACCCATAAAAATTCTGGCATATGAGGTGAAGCAGCTAAGAAACAAATAGATACACCTGGTCAAAGTGCTGTGGAACCATCATTCAGGCCAGGAAGCTACTTGGGAACGTGAAGAGGATATGAGGAGACAGCACCCACAGCTGTTCAGAGACTTATGCCATGTAAAATTTTGAGATTAAATTTATTTTTAGGTGTAGAGAGTTTTATCACCCCAAAGTTCTGAGTGCGTTCATCGCTCAGTGACTGTTGTCCTGGACAGCTAGGATGCCTAGAACTACACTTTGACATGAGAGAGGAGACATAAAATAATGAAATACAATAAAAGAAAATACAAGAAAAACAAAGGAAAAATAATAGCAAAGAAAGGTAATCAAGTTAAACGAGCCAGGAAACCTAACGATGGGTGATCAGACTGGAAGTCACGGCGTGGACCGTTGACTAGCTCGGATCAAGGGGAACCCCGAAAATATTTTTAGGACTTAAATAGACCCTTATTGAAGTATAAATATCATTAGAAATATCAAAGAAAAATTAAATAATTAGTACAAAGAAAAGTGAGAAATCGAAAAACAGACAAAACCCGGTATTACCGAAAAATCGGGAATGCAACCCGAACAGGGGCATTATGGTTATTTGACATCCCGAATTGTCTTTTGACCTAAATTTCCATTAAAAATAAATAATATTACACTTATAAAATAAAATGAAAAATTAGTTTAGTGGTACCTAAAGTAAATAGCCAAAATGGAGTGAAAAATGTGTAAATAAAACATGTAAGCTTATTATATAGTTAAAATTGAGTGAGTGGGCCACTAAAGGAATATAATAAACACATAATGGGGCAGGTGTAAGTCCACTATATCCAGCAGAATGTTCATCTTCCTCACTCCCTTAACTTAGATGAACTGAAGAAGAAAAATCCTCCATGGCCATTTTTCAATCAAGCTCCATGCACTCCTCCATTTCAACTCCAATCACCTAGGGTTCTTCATTAAAGTTTGTCTACACATCACAAGGAAGAGTTTGATACCAAATTTAAGAAGTTTAAGCAAGGTTTAACAAGCTCCAACCATAAGGTAAGTTAGCATTTTTGAAGATTTCTTTGATAAACTTTGTATACATGTTATGGGTGTTGGTTTTGTGAAGGAAATTTTTAAGTTTGAAGAGTATTGAGATATCCATTTTTGGGCAGCCATGTAATCATGTATTGATGAAGTAATTGTACATATATTTGATGAGAATTATGTTAGTTATGATGATTTAATAAACCTAGTGAATTACTTCATATTTATATGGTGATTTTTTGCACTTGGATGTGACTTGATGAATTGTAGGACAATGTGGAGTTGAAGAAGATTTTCGCAGCTTGGGGACACTTGAATAAATGTATGTATTCATGGAAGTGTTGGCAGAATATTGACATAGAAGGATTGATGGATATGTATATGAACTTGTCGTAAAGAGTATGTAAAACTAGTAATGTTATGTGTATGTGTAATTGTGTTTGGACTTTGGGAATTAGAGTTATATTTGGTGTATTGAAGATAATTGTAATCTGCCCAAAGTGATGTTAATGTAAAGTAATATATAGTTTTGATAATGTACCAAAACAGATTTGGTAGGGAAGTAAACATATTGCAAGGTAAATGTGTGTAATTGATGTGTGTTAAGCAAAGTAACCAAGGGCAGTGTACATTTTAGCCAATAAGTTTAAATGTGTAACCTCAATTGGTATGAGACCAATTGGAGGTGGAACTAGGCACAAAATGTGCCAACTTTCATTCAGAAAACGTACCAAAATTCTGCTTGCAAGGTGACCTAAGAAAATGACCAATTCGGATTAGGTGCAATTAGGACCTGAAAAATGACCAATTGGGCAGCAGTGAGTGTTTAGGCCATAACTCACTCAAAACAGGTCCAATTGACCTGAAATTTTAACCATGAATAGTTAAGACCCATACCTACAAGTCTTATGACGACACCAAAACCCAGAAATGACCAGAAGCAAGTCAAAAAGCTTGTACAAGTTCGGGTCCAAAAACTAGCCGAACCAAAGTTGACCAAATTGACCTAAAATTGACCTAATTTGATGCCATTTGACCAGAAATAGTGTAATGACCATAACTTGGTCTACTTAACTCGGATTGACCTGAAATTTTGCCCCGCGTGCAATAAGACATAGATCTACAAGTTTGTAGTTTTGACTGAAACCCGAAAACCGAGGGAACTAGGTCGTCCGGCTAGGTCAAACTAGTATCCCGGAATCCAGCAAGTTGCATTAAAATGCACTAAACAAGGAAATGACTTTGGTAAAACGTACCAACCCTAAAACTCTATCAAATGTGACATATTAATGACACTGAAACCTAATTTACCTAGAACGCATCGAGGGTCGGTATATTAGGTGATTAAGCAAATAAAGGTATTCAATGAATTGTTTATCGAACATTATCGTCAGAGACAATTTAATTTAGTACTGAAACACTTCAAATTGTGTTTCTCAGTTACCAAAGACTCAGGAAAAGGGAAGGAAACACTGAGTCCTGACTAGGAGACAATTATCAGAGGTTTGTGCACAACTAGTTTTTAACTGATTTTGTTTTGAATATTTCATATGATTAAATGACATATTTTTCTTATGTATTGTGTTTAACAAGCATTGGATTTAATTCAATGATTATTGAAATTGTTATAGTATGTATGAATTTAGCTTTGTGAAATGGTATTTCCACAAGTATTAAGCATTGTTATGGATTGAATAAATTATGTTTTGGAAAATTGTGATAGAACATGTTTTGAATTGTGATGGTAATTTTCATGGAAAAATGTAAATTTATGATTTGAATTGTGATGAGCATAAAAATTATTGGATATTGAAATTGACTTTGAATCGAATTATATTGTGATTTATGCTCACTAAAATGATTGTGATATTATTTTATATCTCACTATAAATGCTTGACTAGGTTATTACCCGTCTCTCTCATTTGTTGAGAAGACAATGGAGTTAGTTGTGTTTTGATTACCATGGTACGTGCACAGCTTAGATTTTCCTCCGATGTGAGGTTAGATCTAAGTTTATTTTATCGTTATGGCCCTTGCGGAAGATTCATTATTGCGATGGTATGCAGCACGATGATTCGACCTCCCGACCATAGGAGTTAGAATCGATTCGACCTCCCACCATAGGGAGTTAGAATCACATCGAATATGGCCCTTTCGGATAAGTCTAGCATATAAGTGAGATAAAGATTGATTTTTGAGATACAGAATGGCTTTTGAATGGTAAGAAATTGTGATTTCAATTATGGTTTATGTATAATTGATTTTGTTGGAATTACTTAAATGGTTAGTCATGATTTGATAAATTGAATTTTGTGATCAAAGTCATTTATACAAATGATTTACATTATTGGCAACGAATATTTTGAGTTTTTAAATTTGATGAGTTCAGATTTCCAATTTATAAACTGTAAATTTTGTCAATGTCTATTGTACTATGTTTTAAATTATAGTTGTGCACCATCGAAGTTCACCACTCAATGATAGCTTTATATGTCATCGCAGGTATGAAGAGCATAGAGCAGTAAGTAAATTTCCTTGAAGATATATTCAGATCAGCTCCAGGTATATCATAGGTATACCCATGTACATAGGTTTTGATGTATGCATGTAATAATATGTATGTAAATTATTTGAGCAGTTGTATAGAAACTCTTGTAAAATATTTTGGTTTGTAATTAAATGTAAATTATTGTAAATGTAAATTTGAGATTTCATTTACTTGAATAGTTTTGTATTATATTTCTTGTATCTCAGTCTTTGAAAAATCATTGCGGATTTGAGTTGAGAAAAATGTTGTGTTGAGAAAAATGTTGGAGTTGAGATTTGCAAATACATATTGAAGTGCTTTTTACTGGGTTTTCAAGAATGTTTTATCCAAAATACAGAGGGCACTCTGCCAAAATTTTTACAGAAATTCCAAATAATTCAAATGTATCAATTCTATCACTTCAGTTCACAAAAGTTTTTAACACCTGTAAATAGTGCTCACCACTGTGAAAGAAGTAAGAAAAGTTTTTAAAATCCCTTGTAGTGTATTTAATGGGTTATCAGTAGACGGAGTTGATAATTCATTAGGTATACTACAGGATCATGTCATGCCTTATAGAGGGGTAGGGTGTGACATGACATCTTAGTGTATTCGAGGAATGTAGAGGAGCATGATAGACATTTACAGATTTGGCTGAAAGAAATTGCTTTCTTGGGGCACATAGTATCAGTAGAGGGTATCAAGGTAGATCCTAATAAGATTGACACTATCCTTAATTGGAAGCCACCTAGAAATGTTACAGAAGTCCATAGTTTTCTGGGTTTAGCTGGATACTACTGTCGATTTGTGAAGGGATTTTCCATGTTGGCATCTCCATTGACCAAACTACTTTGAAAAGATGTGAGATTTCAATGGACGGATAAATACTAACAGAGTTTTAATGAGTTAAAGAGATGTTTAACTGAAGCTCTAGTCCTGACTTTACCTACATCGGGTAAAGAATATACAGTATATAGTGATGCTTCACATAATGGGTTAGGCTGTGTATTGATGCAAGATCGGAATGTCATTGCATTTGTATCACGCCAGCTGAAACCACATGAGAGAAACTACCCTACACATGACTTGGAACTTGCTACCATTGTATATTCTCTGAAGATCTGGAGACACTATCTGTATGGGGAAAAATATTACATTTACACAGATCACAAGAGCTTAAAGTACTTGGGCACCCAAAAGAAATTGAATTTGACACAGAGGAGATGGTTAGAGTTAGTAAAAGACTACGATTGTTTAATAGACTACCAGCCTAGGAAAGCAAATTTGGTGTCTGATACTTTAAGTCGTAAAACTATGATAAGTGTAAGAATTTCTCCTTTGTCCATGGTACAAGAGTTAAAGGCATTACAGGCTAGTTTAGAGGTTAATGATGAGGGACAGACATTAGTTGCATGGCAGATACAGCTAGTGTTGATTGATCATATTAGAATGGCTGCTCAGAATGATGAGAAATATCAGAAGCTACTGGAAGAAGTTCGGCAGGTAAGAAACCTAAATTCTCTGTGAGAAATGATGGCTTACTACTACATCAGGGCAGATTGTGCCTTCCTAATGATGTGGACTTGAGACAAATCATTATGAAGGAAGCACATGAGTCTCCTTTTGCTATGCACCCTGGTGGCACTAAGATGTATAGAGGGTTAAAAGAACACTATTTGTAACACCCCTCACCCGTCTACAGTGTAGTCTAGCAAGGAGTGCTACACGGCGTGCCGGAGCACCAGATCTTATATGATTTCATTACAGTTCTTGATTACTTGTTCAAAAGCTTTATCTAAGGTTTAGGCTATTTTTACTGTTTATCAGAATCTGACTAATTTGGAAATTTCAAAAATTTTAACGACAATCAGGTAGAGAGCCGACTGTAATTTGGACAAACAATTCTTCTGAACCTGCTAAAAACAATTTCAATATATATACTCAAATTCATAACTCAGATTATCTCAATAGTTTCTCAAACTCATATTTAGTCTCAAAATTTCTCAAACTCAATCTCATTCAGAATCATTATAATTAGATAATCAACTTAAATATTAGAATTCTTATATTTCATTAACTTATATAATTTTCCAATTAAGTACATAAATTTATCTAGTATAGGATATACAAATAAAATTATAATTACTAAGTCACATTACAATAATAGCAGTAATTATAATGTACAGATTATAAAACATGCTTAAAATGAGCCCTATCTATATGCATTGCTGAGGAGGTGACAATCTTGAACTCTTTTGACACTTCTGCAGATCTGGACTCCAAAAATCTCACTGATACCATCTGGTTTTACCTTTAGTACCTGCGTGAGGAAGCAATTCCATCGCGCTAAGCATTTCTGCTTAGTGGTGCAATAGTATAACAAGAAATAACATATGCAAATAAAGAAATAAATAAACCATAATTTGGATACTCATGAATCAATTTAATTTGGTATGGTATTTCTAGTATGAACGATCTTATATACTAATTTGTTCTTCTTTAGAAGTGCTTAGTTTATAACTTTTCAGTAATACTACTTAGTATACAAATTATTCTAACTGTATTGTATTTTAAGTCTCTATGGTTCTGTAATTTATATTTTTGTTATGTTTCTTTTGCTAATCTCTTTTACTCATTCATTCAATACTTAATTTAATTGTACTGAAATTTCATTATACTTAATTTAACTTAGCTGCCTGAAATGAATAATGTTTTAATTGACTGCCCGTGTAGCCTATACACTGACCAGACTGGATAAACGGATATACTAGCACTAGGTACCTAGTACCTTGGGCCATCATACCATCGGTCACAAAGTATCTCCCAGTGTGCAAATTGTATGACTAAAAAGCCATATAATCAATCAGGCATTAAGCCGAGTATAATAACACAATCTATATAGCCATAGGCTATTAAAATCATAGTATGGCATAATAAGCCATAAAACACAATATGACGTAAAGTCATTTACAGAATAGCTGTCAGAATCCTATTGGCATGCTAACCTATCCAAACTAGTAAACTAGGCAAACTAGGGCATATTACAAGATTAAATATTTATTTTTAAGGTTTACTGGTCATTATACAATTCACTGGTCAATGAAAATATTGATCTTTTCATACATCATGCATAAGTTGATTCTAGTATCAACATGTCACAGTTTATAATTCAATATGCTGTCAATATAATGCAATATACCATTTTTATAAGTTGGCATTCATTGCCAAATTACTTCAAGCATTATTGTATGTAAATGTCAAATTTTCAATTTTAGTGTGCTAGATTTGTCTAGCTTAAAGTCTGATTTCTCTTGGTTTTTAGCTTCTAGTCAAAGAAGCAAAATTGTAGCTCTATGTCTTATTGCACGTGGGACAAAATTTCAGGTCATTCTGAGTTGTATAGACCAAGATATGGTCAATTTACTAAAGCTGGACAGATTGCACCTTTAGTGCAAAATTTGGTCAATTTTAGGTCACTTTTAGTCCTGGCAGTTTTGGTACCCGAATTTGTGCAAGCTATTGGACTTGGTTCTGGTCATTTCTGGGCCTTGGTGTCTTCATAAGAATTGTAGCTCTATATCTAAGCTATCCATGGTAAAACTTTCAGGTCAATTGGACCTGTTTTGAGTGAGTTATGGTCATCCTAATGATTACTATTCATATGGTCAAAAATCTGGGTTGCAAGGTTGCTATTCCAGATTTGGTCATTTTTAAGGTCAGTGTCTAGGCAGAATTTTGGCAATATTTCTACATGATAGTTGGCCTATTTGGTGTCTAGTTTCACCCTCCATTGGCCTCATACCAATTGGGTTCACAGTTTGGCACTTATGACCTAATTTAGGTACTGCCTTCAATGCATAACCTGCACAAAGCACATACACTTCCAATTTGATATTCCTTCTCCTCCTCATTACTTCAATATTCAATCAATGACACTTCCATATATATATTGTACACAATTCCAGAAACAAATTTTGGGTTGAAAATTCAAGTGCTCAATGCACACAATTGACCATTATGTTCAACATTCACTTCCACCAAAATTCAACATATCTCAATGTCAATATTACACAAACACTTCAACATAATCATACTTTATTATCACTTACACATGCTGCCCACAATTTAACACTATCATATTTCATTAATAAACTTCATATTCACACACAAATTCATGCTATTATAGGCTGCCAAACATGGCAGTTTGGTCAAAACATTAAGGTTCCATTTCACACCCTTAACTCAAGCACTACATGCACATACTTAGATTTTAACTTACTACATCTTCCATTTGAGTTAATCAACCGTAATTTCCATCCTTTAGAGGTAAGAAAAATTCAAATACAACACATATTCATGGCTGCCGAAAATGGACCATTTCATTTCTCAAGGTTTTCTTCATTTCTCTTCACCAAAATACTCACCTCAACCTAAACACAAGGTTTACTAAAGCAAGGGAGAGGTTTTGGACACTTACCTATTTTTGTAGCTTGCTCAAACCTCACTAAACTTCTTCTTTTTGCTACCAATGTCTTCCCCAAGCTGAGTATGCAAGGTTTAATGAAGGAACCAAGTGGAAATAATGGCTAAATTAATGGTCCATAATGATGGAACTCATTTGTCCATGGTGGACTTCAATGGAGTTCTCTCAGCTGGTTATTTCTCAAGGTTGAAGATGATGGTTTCTTTTCACAAATGACTTTTATATCTATCCCAAATTAGGAGTTAGTGGAGCACTAGGTAATAGTTTAATGATTAATTAGTTAAAGTTCCACTATTTGCACATTTAGCTAAATTCTTTTACTATTTACATATTGTATCCCATTTTAATTTTTCGTGACATTTCCTAAGTGTAATATCATTTATTTTTAATGGACATTGAGGTCAAAAGGCAACTCTAGGTGTCAAATGACCAAAATGCCCCACTTCGGGTTATATTCCCGATTTTTTGGTAACACCGATTTTTGTCTGTTTCTCGATTTTTCATTTTTCTTTGTACTAATTTATTAATTTTTCTTTGATAATTCTAGTTTCAATTATATTTCAATAGACCTTTACTTATGTCCCAAAATTAAATTTCGAGGGTTCCCCACGGTCCTTGGGTCAGCAACGGCCTTCCCAGTGCAGTCACCCGTCGCTGCAGTGTCGGCTCGTTTAACTTAGCTTCATTTTCTCTCTTTCATTTTTCTTTGATTTTTCTTGTATTTTCTTTTTATTTATTTCATCATTATATGTCTGTTCACTATCACTGAAGTGTAGTTCCAGACATCCTGACTTGCCTGGACTATTATTTGGCCACTGGAGCAATAAAACGTACATAATACATACGGTGGGGATGTTACACTATCGGTGGATGGGTATGAAAAGAGATATAGCTGACTACGTGTCCAAATATCTAACTTGTTAGCAAGTGAAGGCAGAGCATCAAGTATCGACCGGTTTGCTACATCCATTGCCAGTGCCTGAGTGGAAATGGGAAAGAATAACTATGGATTTATAATGGGACTTCCGAGATCACAAAAGAGCCACGATGCAGTATGGGTCATAATGGACAGATTGACTAAGTCTGCTCATTTTCTGCCAGTCTGGATGGACTATAACCTAGAGAGATTGGCTAAACTGTATATTGATGAAATTATGAGATTGCATGGAGTGCCAGTATCTATTCTGTCTGACAGAGATCCTAGGTTCACTTCTAAATTCTAGGGTAGTCTTCATAGAGCCCTAGGAACTAGATTGAACTTCAGTATGGCATTCCACCCATGGATAGATGGCCAGTCTGAAAGGGTAATTCAGATATTGGAGGATATGCTGCAGGCTTATGCGATTGAATTTGAGGGTAGTTGGGATACACACTTGCCTTTGATTAAGTTTGCTTACAATAACATATATCAATCAAGCATAGGCTTGCCTCCATATGAAGCTTTGTATGGCAGGAAGTGCAGAACTCCTTTGTGTTGGGATGAAGTGGAGGAAAGAAAACTGATTGGCCTAAAGATTGTTCAGTAGATAGAGGAAAAGATCAGACTGATTAGAGACAGACTAAAGGCTGCATCAGACTGACAGAAGGCCTATGTTAATTTAAAGAGGAGAGACATTGAATATGCAATGGGTAATAAGGTATTCCTCAAGGTTTCCCCTTGGAAGAAAATTATGAGATTTGGCAGAAAGGAAAACTTGAGTCCTCATTTCATTGGACCATACGAGGTTCTGGAAAGAGTGGGTCCCTGGCATATCGATTAGCATTATCTCCAGACCTAGTGAAGATACATAATGTCTTCCATGTGTCTATGTTGAGGAGGTATAGATCAGACCCATCTCATGTGCTACCAGTAGAAGAGATTGAGGTAAATCCAGACCTCACATATGAGGAAGAACCTATTGAAATTCTGGCAATGAGGTGAAGCAGATACCCCTGGTAAAAGTGCTGTGGAACCATCATCCAGGCCAGGAAGCTACTTGGGAATGAGAAAAGGATATGAGGAGACAACATCCACAACTATTCAGAGACTAAGAACAGGTAAAATTTTGAGACAAAATTTATTTTGGGGGGGGGGGGGGGAGAATTATAACACTCCTACATGCATAGGTTTGTGTATTTTACTATTCCAGTGACTGGTGTTGGTCTAGACAATTAAAAGGATTAGAACAATAGTTAAGTCACCTAGAAAAGCCTTGAATGAAAATTAATAGTAATTACCAAAAGGTCAAGTCTAAATAAGAAAAACAAAACATAAAAAGTAAAATGAGCCGAGGGTCACAGCGATGGGTGACCTTACCGATAAGTGACTGTGAGGTCAGTTCCAACCCTAATTTTAAACGAGACATTGTGACACCGCAGTCTTAAGAAGTATTGCGAAGCTAGTGGAAAAGAGAAAATCACATAAAAGAGTTCATAAGTTGGTCAAATAATTATTTCAGGGTTCCAGAAGAAATACTGAATTATTAGTAAACAGATCAGACCGACGAGGGATAAATTGGTCAATTCACCCCTAAAGGTGACTCATTACCTAACTGTCTAATAAAATCTAAGAAATGAAAATTTTGAAATGTATAATTAAATTGAAGAAGTTATGAAAATATTAATTGTATGCCCTAGAGCATATCATTTAGCATGTACCTTGTACATGTTTTATTAACAAAAGGCATTTTCACTTTTCCGTTTACATAAAATATGTGTAATAGAAAAGGTCCATTGATATTTTGATAGAAATCCTATTCTTAAGTTGTTCAGAATATGAGTGATAATATTTCTAGCACAAAGTATCATAAATTGGTTCACAATCGAGGATACTTCACAATAAGGACATGACTTATTCAGAAAGATTGTATTCATGTTTGTTCCCAATGTATTTATATGAGATATAAATAAGATGAAATGGTGAGTCTCATGCCATATAACAAACATGATAGGCACTTATACATGATAAGTACGTCAAACCAGTGACATTTATGACAAGCACATAGAGTTTACTCTTGTCAATGCTTTGTCATAAATCTTATCAGTGCATATAATCTTTAGACCTGAGAAAACACAGTTATCTTATATATAGGTGGTTTGAGTTTGATACTGCTTTCATACTTGTACTATGTATGGGTATATGGGCATGTGTTGGCTCCTACCAGTTATATATGGAGGCAGATGTTGATCAAGATGGAATCTATTACCCGAAGTAAATAGGGATAAAATCCTATCTTTATTTAATTATTCTTGATATTTCAAGTTCCTGGCCAGAATAGATAGATTTAATCAGAAAAGAGTTTCTGATGAGAAAATCTTTTCAACCAAGAACTGGAATTAAAAGAGAACATAATATTCATAGCATATGGGGTTTGACATAAACCATGACTCCAGCTCGAATTGGGATTTTGTAGCAGAGAGATTCTAGTGCACGGTAATATATGATTATAGGTTCATTTAAGGTTAACCTTATTACTAATTGGGTAGCTATGTCATGCTATGCTAGGTGTTAACCATAGTCTATGAGTTGCCTAAAATAATTTAGAGAAATCATTTATGGTAAGAAAGAGTTCTGATTATATTAAGAGTTGACATCATATCTCATTGCCAATTAGTGATGAGTCTAGTGAGTCACACACATGCACAAGTGATCACCAAGTTAAATGTGATTTAATGAATTAATTAAAGGGTTTAATTGATTAATTAAATAGGTTTGGTTTGCAATTAGATTGCAATGTCCCTAGCATAGCTTGAAACCAAATCTAGGTTATTGGATATATAGTATAAGTTAAATTTATATTTAAAGTGAATCCTGCCATCAAGGCAAAATGACTAGATCACCCTTTGTTGGACAAGGACTAAGAGCTGAAAAATATTTTGGATCTAATACATAGTGATGTATGTGGTCTATTTAAGGAAATGGCTAGAAATGGTTTTCATTACTTAATTGCCTGTACTGGTGACAAATCAAGGTTTGGGTATTTGTATTTGATGAAATACAAACATGAATCCTTTGAAAAGTTCAAAGAATTTAAATCTGAAGTAGAAAATCAAATAGGAAAATGTATTAAAGCTCTTCGATCAGATTGTGGAGGTGAATACTTGAGTACTAAATTTGATGAATACTTGAAAGAGCATGGCATTGTTTCCCAGCTAACTCCTCCAGGAACACCACAGCTGAATGGTGTATCTGAAAGGAGAAATTTTACTCTATTGGATATGGTACGTAGTATGATGAGCTATACTAATTTGCTAATCTCCTTTTGGGGATTTGCATTAGAATCAACTTTGTATGTTCTGAATAAAATTCCATTAAAATCAGTATCTTTCACACCTTACGAGATATAGCATGGAAGAAAACCAAGTCTTAAGCATGCTAAGATTTGGGGTTGTCCAGCTTATATCAAAAAGCTGAACACTGATAAATTGGAAACCATATCAGAAAGGGTCAATTTGCTAGATATCCAAAAGATAGTTTTAGATATTATTTTTTTTTTTTGCTACATCACAAAAGGTTATGGTAAGTAGAGATGCCACATTTCTTGAACAACAATTTGTTTAAGAAGGAGGCAAAGGAAGGCAAATAGAGTTGGAATTGGAGAATTCTGACCAACCAATAGATCAGATGGATATAGATCCAGCTAGTCAACCTATACCTATTGATGAAACATCTACAGTTGTTCCTCATAGAACAACCAAGGCATCTCACCCACAAGTGAGATGTGGTTTCCTTCGTGAAGAAGAACAAGAGTTGTCTACTCATGAAGAAGTAGATTATGGAGATGATCCACTTACCTATGAAGAAGCTATATCAGATATAGACTCTTCAAAATGGATTGATGCTATGAAATCCGAGATTGATTTCATATATAAGAATCAAGTTTGGGATCTTGTTAACCCACTTGAAGGTATTGCACCTATAGGGAAAAATTGGTTTTCAAGAAGAAAATTGGTTATAATGGAAAGGTAGTGACCTATAAAGCAAGACTAGTAGTGAAAGGGTTTCGCCAAAGGCAAGGAATCGACAATGAGGAGACTTTCTCTCCTGTTGCCATGCTTAAATCAATTAGGATTCTATTAGCAATAGCTGTATACTATGATTATGAGATTTGGCAGATGGATGTCAAAACAGCTTTTCTCAATGGATACATTGAAGAAAACATTTTCATCGAACAACCTAGGGGTTTTGAATCCCAAGATGGTTCCAAAGTGCGCAAGCTAAAGCGATCCATTTATGAGTTGAAGCAAGCTTCGAGGAGTTGGAACATCCGTTTTGATGAAGCCATTAAGTCATTTGGTTTTATGAAAAATGAGGATGAACCATGTGTATATAAGAAGGTTAGTGATAGTGCTATCACTTTCCTTATCTTATATGTGGATAATATTCTGTTGATAGGTAATGACATAGGTATGTTGACAACTGTAAAGGTATGGTTGTCAAATACATTCTCCATGAAAGACTTAGGGGAGGTAACCTATATTCTTGGGATTCGCATCTATAGAGATAAAGCGAAAAGAATAATTGGTTTATCCCAAAGTCTATACTTGGAAAAGGTGTTAAAGAGGTTTAACATGCTTGATTCCAAGAGAGGATTATTACCAGTGAGACATGGTATCCACCTTTCTAAAGGAATGTCTCCTAAGACACCTGAAGAAAGAGATAAAATGGCCAGGATTCCATATGCTTTGGCTATTGGAAGTTTGATGTATGAAATGTTGTATACTAGGTTAGATATCACATATGCTGTTAGTTTAACTAGCAGGTATCAATCCAATCTAGGTTTGAAACACTGGCTAACTGTCAAGAATATCCTTAAATACTTGAGAAGAACTAAGGATTTATTATTGTTATATTAATGTGATAACTTGTAATTGGATAGTTATACTAATTCTGATTTGCAATCAGATATCGATGATAGAAAGTCTACCTCTGGATATGTGTTCATTTATAATGGAGGCACAGTCAGTTGGAAGAGTTCCAAATAGAGTACGACTACAGATTCCATTATAGAGGGTGAGTATATTGCTGCATCAGATGCTGCAAAAAAAGTTGTTTGGATATAAGGAACCCCTGTCTCACCAGAAATGTAAACACTTAGAAAGGCGCTACCACATTTTCACAGAGATAGTTGGGCAAGGCAATGTAGTCATGCAGAAAATAGCATCAGCTGAAAATCCAGCTGATCCATTCACTAAGCCTTTGTCACAAGCACAGTTAGGCCGACATCTTGAGAAGATGGGTCTAAGGTATTGTAATGAATGGCTCTAGTGCTAGTGGGAGATTGTTAGTAGTACACTCTAGAGCATATCATTTAGTATGTATCTTGTACATGTTTTTTTAACAAAAGGCATTTTCACTTTTCCGTTTACATAATTTATTTATGTGTAATAGAAAAGGTCCATTGATATTTTGTTAGAAATCCTATTCTTATGTTATTAAGAATATGAGTGACAGTATTTCTAACACAAAGTATCATAAATTGGTTCACAATCAAGTATACTTCACAATAATGACATGACTTATCCAGAAAGATTGTATTCATATTTGTTCCCAATGTATTTATATAAGATATAAATAAGATGAAAAAGTGAGTCTCATGTTATATAACAAACATGATAGGCACTTATACATGATAAGTAGGCCGAACCAGTGACATTTATGACAAATACATAGAGTTTACTCTTGTCAATGCATTGTCACAAATCATATCAGTGCATATAATCTTTAGATCTAAGATAGCACAGTTACCTTGTATATAGGTGGCTTGAGTTTGATACTGCTTTCATGTTTGTACTGTGTATGGGTATATGGGCATGTGTTGGCTCCGACTAGTTATATGTGGACGTAGGTACTCATCAAGATGGAATCTGTTACCCTAAGTAAATAGGGTTAAAATCCAATGTTCATTTAATTGTTCTTGATGTTTCAAGTTCCTGGCCAGGACAGATAGATTTAATCAGAAAAGAGTTTCTGATGATAAAATCTTTTTAATAAAAAACTGGAATTAAAAGAGAACATAATCATAGCAAATGGGGTTTGACATAAACCATGACTCCAGCTCGAATTGGGATTTTGTAACAAAGAGATTCTAGTGCATGGTAATATATGGTTATAGGTTTATTTAAGGTAAACCTTATTACTAATTAGGTGGCTATGGCATACTGTGCTAGGTGGTAACCATAGTCTATGAGGTGCCTAAAACAATTTAGAGAAATCATTTATGGTAAAAAAGAGTTCTGATGATATTAAGAGTCGACATCATATCTCATTGCCAATTAGTGATGAGCCTGTGAGTCACACACATACGCAAGTAATCACCAAGTTAAATGTGATTTAATTAATTAATTAAAGAGTTTAATTGATTAATTAAATAGGTTTGATTTGCAATTAGATTGCAAAGTCCCTAGCATAGCTTGAAACCAAATCTAGGTTATTGGATGTATAGTATAAGTTAAATTTATATTTAAAGTGTTTAAATATGAATTTAATTATGGGAAATTAGTTAATAGAGATTAATTAATTAATTTGTATTTGATATAAATTGATTAGAAGAAGAGAAATAATTATTTTGGGTTGAGAACTCAAAATTAATATACAGGGGTATTTTGGTCATTTCACAGGGTGACATGTGGCACCATGAGAGGATGGCATGTGGCACCATGAGCACTACACATAAGCTTGCCATTATCTTTTAATCATGTAAGATGATCAAAGTCAAGATTAAATCTAGGTTTGACACTTGGCACAATGTGATTGGGTCAATTAAACCTAGAGCCAATCAGAAGATGACATCTGGCAAGGGTTTTAAGTGATGACCTAGCTATATAAGGGAAAGGATGAGATAAAAAAATACAATATGCTCATTCATCCAAAGGTGCCGCCACCCTTGCCTTGCTCTCCCTCTCATCTTTTTAATCTCTCAACAATTTAAAGAGATTTTCCTGCAATCTCTTGAATTAAAATTGCTAGAAATCATTTCTAGTGTCCTATATATATATCTATAATCTTTCAAAAGGCAAAACCTACATTTCTAATTGATTGGAAAGGCTTGAGAAGATGTTCAAGGGGCTACTATTGGTGATCTTTATGTGGACGAGCTAGAGGGACAATATCTGGTGTCCTAGTGTTAGTGGTATGCCCCTGAGCATATCATGTAGAATGTATCTTGTACATATTTTTATTAATAAAAGGCATTTTCACTTTCCGTTTACATAATATATTTATGTGTAATAGAAAAGGTCCATTAATAGTTTGTTAGAAATTCTATTATTAAGTTGTTAAGAATATGAGTGACAATATTTCTAGCACAAAGTATCATAAATAGTTACACAATTGAGGATACTTCACAATAAGGACATGACTTATCCAGCAAGATGGTATTCATATTTGTTCCCAAGTTATTTATCTGAGATATAAATAAGATGGAATGGTGCGTCTGATGCCATATAACAAACATGATAGGCACTTATACATGATATGTAGGCCGAACCAGTGACATTTATGATAAGCACATGGAGTTTACTATTGTCAATGTATTGTCATAAATCATATTAGTGCATATAATCTTTAGACGTGAGATAGCACAGTTATCTTGTATATAGGTGGTTTGAGTTTGATACTGCTTTCATACTTGTACTGTGTATGGGAATATGGGCATGTGTTGGCTCCTACTAGTTATATATGGAGGTAGGTGTTGATCAAGATGGAATCTATTCCTCTAAGTAAATAGGGATAAAATCCTATGTTCATTTAATTGTTCTTGATGTTTCAAGTTCTTAGCCAGGACAGATAGATTTAGTCAGAAAAGAGTTTTTGATGAGAAAAATCTTTTTAATCAAGAACTGGAATTAAAAGAGAACATAATATTCATAGCAAATGGGGTTTGACATGAACCATGACTCCAGCTCGAATTGGGATTTTGTAGCAGAGAAATTCTATTGCATGGTAACATATGATTATAGGTTCCTTTAAGGTAAACCTTATTACTGATTGAATGGCCATGGCATGCTATGCTAGGTGTTAACCATGGTCTATAAGGTGCATAAAATGTTTTAGAGAAATCATTTATGGTAAGAAAGAGTTTTGATGATATCAAGAGTTGATATCATGTCTCATTGCCAATTAGTGATGAGCCTAGTAAGTCACACACATACACAAGTAATCACCAAATTAAATACGATTTAATTAATTAATTAAAGAGTTTAATTGATTAATTAAATCGGTTTGGTTTGCAATTAAATTGCAAAGTCCCTAGCATGACTTGAAACAAAATCTAGGTTATTTGATCTATAGTATAAGTTAAATTTATATTTAAAGTGTTTAAATATGAATTTAATTAATAAGAAATTAATTAATAGAGATTAATTAATTAATTTATATTTGATATAAATTGATTAGATGAAGAGAAATAATTATTTTGGGTTGAGAACTCAAAATTAAGACACAGGTATTTTGGTCACTTGACGGGGTGACATATGGCATAATGAGATGGTGACACATGGTACTACACATAAGCTTGCCATATGTTTTTTAATCATGTAAGATGATCAAAGTCAAGATTAAATATAGGTTTGACACTTAGCACAATGTGATTGGGTCAATTAAACCTAGAGCTAATCAAAAGGTGACATGTGGCAAGGGTTTTAAGTGGTGACGTAGCTATATGAGGAATAAGATGAAAAGAAAAAACACAAGCTGCCATTCATCTATTTTGTGCTGCCACCCCATGGCTGCCTCTACCTCTCTTCTTCTTCATCTCTCATCAATTCAAAGAGATTAGCAAACAATCTCTTGAATTAAAAATACTAGAAATTGTTTCTAGTGTTCTATTTACATTTGTAATCTCTCAAAAGGAAAAACTTGATTTTTTAACTCATAGAAAAAGCTTTAAAAGCTATTCAGGGGCTGCCATTGGTGATCTTGGTGTGGACAAGCTAGAAGGACAACATCTAGTGTCCTAGACGCATCCCAAAGGTGCCAAACACACTGCAGTGCATCAAAAAGGTTAGTGCACTTATTCTTGATCTAATCTAAGGTTCTAATGAATTAATTTACTAATTCTAAAATCTTAAATAGAAAATATAGATCCATAAACATATTAAAAGAGTTTTAATATGTTGTTTATCATTGAAATCAAATAGATAAAAATAAATCTTGCATGATGCATGTGACCCTAGATGAAAGTTTGAATTTCAATGATCTAAACTTATGTTTTTCATGCTTTCGCTCCTTCAATTGGTATCAGAGCCACTATATTTGCCATTTTGATCGTTGATTATATGATTTAATTGTGTGTCATGATCATGAGATGATAGATCCATTACTGGTTGCAAAGGAATGGTGGCGGCATGGTGATGAACACCATTGGTGCGCACACTTTGTGGTCTCCAATGGTGCGCGCAAGGTTTGGGTTTTTAATTTATAATTGTTGTATGATCTAAAAGCTCATCGTATGTCTAATTAAATTGTTTAATTAGAGTTTTAATCACACAATTAAATTTTGATTGAAATCTGAATTTTAAAAGTTGTTTGAATGTGATTCAAATCTAAATTTTTAAATTTGTTTGAATTACATTCAAATTTGGATTTTTAAGTTGAATATGAGATATTAAATTTAATTTACGTATGTATGTTTTATTTAATTGTTAAATAGTAATATGCATGATGGATGATCATGGACTATAAAAGACCAATGTGATTAGATTTATTTCTTTTATCTTTCTTTGGGTTGTAAATTAATTAATTTATTTTAATTTATTTTTGGGCATGTATTATTAAGGTTTTAATAATTTTGGGTTGTAATTTCATTTATTTAAATTCTTGTAAATTCGCCTTGGTATGCGAAGGATTACTATGTAATTGGATTGCAAGAAGATTAAGGAGGTCAAGAGCATTGGTGGGACCAGTGGGAGGATTTCAAGATCAAGTGTTGATTATGTACTCCTTCAGCAACTCTTGTAAAATGAATGAATGAAATGCACCTAGGAATGCCCTGATTCAATTCTTGGTGGCTCAGAATTGAATCCCATAGAAAGTCCATGATCATACCATATTTACTGTTTATCCTTGAATGCATTAGATGTATGGGAATGTATGCAAGTATATGATATATGCATGCTAAATGGATAATGTGCAAAGTGAGACCATAATAGTAATTAGGATGACCGCAAAATCTTCCAAATAAATGATTAAGTTGGATATGCTATAATTAAATTAATTATAATATTGACCCTCCATTGGGGCAATTATTTTAAGAAATTTAATTAGTTACATATGATGCAATTAATTTAAGAGATTTTCTTCAGAATAATTATTAAGCATGAGATATTGTAAATATGTAAATGGTTTGGTGGCCAATAATGGATGTGCCTGAGGACATTAAAATTATTTGCATGTTTACTGGCTCAATGGGATCAACTTAACTAATGCAAGGTAAGTCAATAATGGATGTGCCTGAGATTTTGAGCATTAGGGGCTAGATAAAGGATTGAACCTCACATGAGATGTGATGGGCAAGGAGTTGCTCACTTATAGTTTATTGTGATTCCAATAATGGATGTGCCTGAGAATGATCAATAGGATTATAAGAATTCAATCACCCACTAGAAATCTATCCAACTAGGATTTCCATTTTCTACTTTGGAAGTGTAGGATTCGCTAAGTTAGTGGGAGGACTAATTTGATTAAATGACCATAATCATTTTGGTTAATTATATGATACATTTACTAATTAATCTGATTATTTTTTACAGTTAATTTTCGGATAATAATGAGCACAGAACAACCACCAGCATCCAATATCCTTGCAAGTATACTTGATAGCAATAGGTTGACAGGCCCTAATCTGTCTGATTGGCTAAGAAATTTAAAACTTGTCCTGAACCTTGAACATATAAGATATGTTCTAGACTCAAATGTTCCTGGTCCCTTACCTCTAGAGGCCACTCAAGGGGAAAATGAAACTTTGGACAAGTGGAAGGAGCATGATATGAGAGCTAAGTGTTATATGCTTGCTTCCATGAGTAATAAGTTACAGAAGCAGCATGAGAACATGCAGAGTGCGAGTGAGATCCTCCTTCACCAACAAGAGTTGTATGGTGAGCATAGCAGGAATGCTAGGTATGAGATATCTAGACAGCTATTCCGCATGAGGATGTTTGAGGGACAGAATGTTGGGGATCATGTCCACAAGAAGATTCGACTGATTGAGTAGCTGGAACATCTTGACTTTAACATGGATTTCCAAAATCAGACGGATTTGATCCTTCAGTCCCTTCCTGAGTCATTTGGGAATTTTGTGACAAATTTCCATATGACTAAGCAGGAATGCACCTTGGCTGGTTTGCTCATCATGCTGGTTATTGCCCAAAAGAATATGCCGGGCAATAAAGGAAAAGAGGTTACTTTGATTGCATCTTCTTTTGCTAGAAAGTCCAAGAAGAAGAAGGGCAATAAGAAAAATAAACCTCAGATTCCTGGTCCTTCCAAGAAAATAGCTAAACAGAAAGGGAAGACAAAAGCTAATGGAGGCAAAAGAAAGTGTTTCCACTGCTAGAAGGATGGGCACTAGAAAAGGAACTGCCCAGAGTATCTTGCTTCTCTGAAGGCAAGAAGGATACACCTTCGGAAGGTATGTCCATATCTTGTTATTTAGATTCTGATGATACTCATAGTTCATCTACAGCTTGGGTTTTAGATACTGGTGCCAATTCTCACATTTCTTAGGATATGTAGGAACCAACAAATAGTAGCAGCTTGCATTCTCGAGATGTTAGACTCTGGATTGGAGATGGCTCAACTGTTGAAGCCTTAGCCATAGGATCTAAATCTTTTTACATGTCAGTACATGTTTTGTGTTTGGATAATATATTATATTTACCTAATGCTTTTAAGAACATCATTTCTATATCTAGTTTTACTAGAAATGGCTATAAATTTCAGTTCACAGATGATGTTTACAATATTTATTTTGGAAATAAAAATGTTGGTTCAAGATATATGAATGATGGTCTTTATTATTTGGATAATAATGATAAACCAAAATGAATGCAAGTGATCAAAATGAATGCAATGCCATGGTGAAAATCAACTCAAGTTCAAAATATATTTGGCACTTAAGGTTATGTCATGTTGCAGAAGAAAGGATTTCAAAACTGGAGAAAATGGGGATTCTATCCTCATTGGGTTCTGAACCTACTCCAACCTGTGAATACTGTCTTCAGGGCAAAATGACTAGATCACCCTTTGTAGGACAAGGGCTAAGAGCTGAAAATATTTTGGAGCTAATACATAGTAATGTATGTGGTCCATTTAAAGAAATGGCTAGAGGTGTTTTTCATTACTTTATTACCTTTACTAATGATAGATCAAGGTTTGGCTATTTGTATTTGATGAAATACAAACATGAATCCTTTGAAAAGTTCAAAGAATTTAAATCTGAAGGAGAAAATCAAACAGGAAAGAGTATTAAAGCTCTTCTATCAGATCATGGAGGTGAATACTTAAGTACTTAATTTGATGAATACTTGAGAGAGCATGGCATTGTTTCCCAGCTGACTCCTCCAGGAACACCATAGTTGAATAGTATATCTTAAAGGAGAAATCGTACCCTATTGAATATGGTACATAGTATGATGAGCTATACTGATATGCCAATCTCTTTTTGGGGATTTGCATTAGAATCAGCTTTGCATATTCTGAATAAAATTCCATCAAAATCAGTGTCATCCACACCTTATGAGATATGGCATGGAAGAAAACCAAGTCTTAAGCATGTTAAGATTTGGGGTTTTCCAGCTTATATCAAAAAGTTGAACACTGATAAATTAGAAACCAGATCAGAAAAGGGTCGATTTGTTGTTGGATATTATTTTTATTTGCCTACATCACAAAAGGTTGTGGTAAGTAGAGATGCCATATTTCTTGAACAACAGTTTGTTCAAGAGGGCAGCAAAGGAAGGCAAATAGAGCTAGAATTGGAGAATTCTGACCAACCAACAGATCAAATGGATATAGATCCATCTAGTCAACCTACACCTATTGATGAAACATCTACAACTGTTCCTCGTAGAAGAACCAGGGCATCTCACCCACAAGTGAGATATGGTTTCCTTCATGAAGAAGTACAAGAGTGTCCACTCATGAAGAAGTTGATCATGGAGATGACCCACATACCTATGAAGAAGCTATATCAGATATAGACTCTTCAAAATGGATTAATGCTATGAAATCCGAGATTGAGTCCATGTATAAGAATCAAGTTTGGGATCTTGTTAACCCACTTGAAGGTATAGCACTTATAGGGAACAAATGGGTTTTCAAGAAGAAAATTGGTTCTGATGGAATGGTAGAGACCTATAAGGCAAGGCTAGTAGCGAAAGGGTTTCGCCAAAGGCAGGGAATCGACTATGAGGACACTTTCTTGCCTGTTGCCATGCTTAAATCAATTAGGATTTTATTAGCAATAACTGTATACTATGATTATGAGATTTGGCAGTTGGATATCAAAACATCTTTCCTCAATGGATATATTGAAGAAAACATTTTCATGGAACAACCTAAGGGTTTTGAATCCCAAGATGGTTCCAAGGTATGCAAGCTAAAGCGATCCATTTATGGGTTGAAGTAAGCTTCGAGGAGTTGGAACATCCGTTTTGATGAAGCCATTAAGTCATTTGGTTTTATCAAAAATGGGGATGAGCCATGTGTATATAAAAAGGTTAGTGATAGTGCTATCACTTTTCTTGTCTTATATGTGGATGACATTCTGTTGATAGGTAATGACACAGGTATGTTGACAACTATAAAGGTATGGTTTTCAAATACATTCTCCATGAAAGATATAGGGGAGGCAACCTATATTCTTGGGATTCACATATATAGAGATAGAGCGAAAAGAATAATTGGTTTATCCCAAAGTCTATACTTGGAAAAGGTGTTAAAGAGGTTTAACATGCTTGATTCCAAGAAAGGATTTTTACCAGTGAGACATGGTATCCACCTTTCTAAAGAGATAAAATGGCTAGGATTCCATATGCTTCGGCTATTGGAAGTTTGATGTATGCAATGTTGTTTACTAGGCCGGATATCGCATATGCCATTAGTTTGACTAGCAGGTATCAATCCAATCCAGGTTTGGAACATTGGATAGCTGTCAAGAATATCCTTAAGTACTTGAAAAGAACTAAGGATTTATTCTTGATATATGGAGGTGGAGACTTGGAATTGGATGGTTATACTGATTTTGATTTCCAATCAGATATTGATGATAGAAAGTCTACCTCTGGGCATGTGTTCATTTGTAATGGAGGTGCAGTTAGTTGGATGAGTTTCAAAGCGATTAATACGACTACGATTCCACTCTCGAGGTGACTATATTGCATCGATGTTACAAAGGAAGCTGTTTGGATAAAGAAGTTCGTGATAGAACTTGCAGTAGTTCCTTCCATTGAGTCAGCAATTCCACTTCACTGTGATAACAAATGAGCAGTCATAGAAGCTAAGGAACCCTGGTCTCATTAGAAATCCAAACATATAGAAAGGCGCTACCACATTATCAGAGAAATAGTTGGACGAGGCGATGTAGCCAAGCAGAAAATAGCATCAGCTGAAAATCCAGCTGATCCATTCACTAAGCCTATATCACAAACTCAGTTAGACCGACATCTTGAGAAGCTGGGTCTAAGATATTGTAATGAATGGCTTTAGTACTACTGGGAGCTTATTAGTAATATGTCCTAGAGTATATCATTTAGCATGTATCTTATACATGTTTTTATTAATAAAAGGCATTTTCACTGTAACACCCGCCTTGTAGCAACTCCGTATGTTCTACTGTTCTGGTGACCAGTGTGGGTCTGGACAGCTAGAACGTCCGGAAAAAATATTTAAACTAAAGTGAGGAACCATAATTAACTCAAATATTAATAAGAAAAATTTAGAAAAAATTTTAGAAATAAAATACAACTAAGTTAAATGAGCCGGTGCCCTAGCGATGGGTAACTTAGTGGGAAGTTGCGGTCCTCGCAACTAGGAGCCCTAGACTCCGGGGAAAATTCATAAAATAATGTTTGGGACTTTAGAGAAGGTTCATTGAGGTTTCTATGGCATTAGAATGCCAAGAAAATGTTTAGAAAAATTTTTCAATTAGTACATACAATTTTGGTTTATTAAGCCAAACAGAGGGCATTTTGGTCATTTCGCCTTCAGAGGTGATTTTTGGCCGACTTGTCCAGTTAAGTAAATAATTATTATGACATAATATTTGAATAAATATCGCTAAAAATTAAATTGAAATTTAGTAGACAAGAAAAGGAAAGAAAATTAAAGGAATTAGAATTATGACATCATTATGATGTCATTAAAAATCCTCCCACCCAATCAAACTTTGACACATGGCATTAACTTATTTAAAATGACTTAATGGACAGAAAAAAAGAAAGAAAAATCAGTTGCTTCTTCAACCTTTGGGCAGCCAAAAAACGTGGAGAGAGAGAGAGAGGAAGGAAAACTCCATTAAAGCTTCACCAAGCTTGAGTTCACCACCCAAATCACCCCAAAACCCTAGCTTTCCTTCACAAATATTTACCCTTACACCTAGATCAAGTCTTGGGCAGCAAAAAGAAAGAGAAAAAGAGGAGTTTTCAAGCTTTGGAAATTAGCTAAATCAAGGTTAGTGTCCAAACTTTTGCTATTTTGATTAAATTCATGTTTAATGGCATGAAGTAAGTAGGAAATGTAAAAAAAAAAAAAAAACATAAGAATGTGTGTGTGTGCACTCTAAAAATTTTGGCAGCTAGGGTTAGCTAGGGTTTGCTCATGTAATGGTTTATTAACCTTGTAATGGTCAATTAGAGACCATTTGAATGTGTGTCAGAAGGAATTGAAGTGAGTAAGGATGTTGGATTTGAGTTTAGGTGAGCTGCCTTGGCTGACCTGTAGGACTGAGTATGAGTCCAGCAGGTTTGGGCAGCAATAACTAGAGTTGCAGAGGTTCAATTGGTGCAAGCCAATTGTACATGAAACTATACACATAATGGCACAATTTTTGTGAAGAAACCTTGCCCAGAAAACCAAACCAAGTTGACCTAAAAATTGCCCTAATCCGGGTGACCTGCATTCTACCTGGGAAAAATGACCAAATTAATAGTGTTTATTCATTTGGTCATAACTCAGTGTAAATAGGTCTAATTGACCTGAAATTTTACCAGCCAAAAGTTAAGACACGGAGCTACAACTTTCATGAAGAACACAAATCCCAATTCCAACCATAACCTAGTCAAATTGCCAACCAAACTTAGGTTACCAAATCTGGCAGAACTAGTTTTGCCTATAATTTTGGATTCTGTCTAGTCCGGCCAATTATGGTGTTTAGGCCATAACTTGAGCTAACAAACTCCAAATGGAGTGATTCAAAAAAGGAAATGTAACTAGACAAAATAAGGAACAACTTTCATGAAGATAACTTTACCAAATTCCTACTGTAAAAATAACCAGTGGGACAGTAAACACAAGGCTTGAAATCTGAAAATTTTGAACAACTAACATTAAGCTTAGAAATGGTATTGGCAACCAATACCAACAACTTTAAAATGCAAAATGTGGTATGCTGGGAGTATTAGAACCAATGTACCTATTGTCTATGCAAAAGTCAACATTTTAGTTGACTAACGAAATAAATAGTAACACCTAAACTTAAATTTCAAGAATTGTAAAGTTTAAAAGTGTAACATGCCCTAGTACACCATAAATAGGTTCACAATCGAGGATACCTCATAATAAGGACATGACTTATCCAGAAAGATTGTATTCATGTTTGTTCCTAAGTTATTTATATGAGATAAAAATAAGATGGAATGGTGAGTCTCATGCCATATGACAAACATGATAGGCACTTATAAATGATAAGTAGGCCGAACCAGTGACACCTATGACAAGCACATGGAGTTTACTCTTGTCAATGCATTGTCATAAATCATATCAGTATATATAATCTTTAGACCTGAGATAGCACTGTTATCTTGTATATAGGTGGTTAGAGTTTGATACTGTTTTCATACTTGTACTATGTATGGGTATATGGGCATGTGTTAGCTCCTACTAGTTATATATAGAGGTAGGTGTTGATCAGGATGGAATCTGTTCCTCTAAGTAAATAGAGATAAAATCCTATGTTCATTTAATTGTTCTTGATGTTTTAAGTTCCTAGCCAGGATAGATAGATTTATTCAGAAAGTGTTTCTGATGAGAAAATCTTTCTAATCAAGAACTGGAATTAAAAGAGAACGTAATATTCATAGCAAATGGAGTTTGACATAAACCATGACTCTAGCTTGAGTCGGGATTTTGTAACAGAGAGATTCTAGGGCATGGTAACATATGATTATAGATTCATTTAAGGTAAACCTTATTACTGATTGCGTGGCCATGGCATGCTATGCTAAGTATTAACTATGGTCTATGAGGTGCATAAAATAATTTAGAGAAATCATTAATGGTAAAAAAGAATTCTGATGATATTAAGAGTTGATATTATATCTCATTACCAATTAGTGATAAGCCTAGTAAGTCACACACATACACAAGTTATCACCTAATTAAATATGATTTAATTAATTAATTAAAGAGTTTAATTAATGAATTAAATAGGTTTGGTTTGCAATTAGATTGCAAAGTCCCTAGCATAATTTGAAACCAAATCTAGGTTATTGGATGTACAGTATAAGTTAAATTTATATTTAAAGTGTTTAAATATGAATTTAATTAATGAGAAATTAATTAATAAAGATTAATTAATTAATTTATGTTTGATATAAATTGATTAAAAGAAGAGAAATAATTATTTTGGGTTGGGAACTCAAAATTAAGACACAGGGGCATTTTTATCATTTCACAGGGTGACATGTGACACCATGAGATGGTGACACATGGCATTACACATAAGCTTGCCAAATGTTTTTTAATCATGTAAGATGATTAAAATTAAGATTAAATATAGGTTTGACACTTGGCACAATGTGATTGGGTCAATTAAACCTAGAACCAATCAGAGGGTGACATGTGGCAAGGGTTTAATGTGTTAACTTGGCTATATAAGTGTTGTTATGAAGAGAAAAAAATACAACCAGCAGCTACTCCTCCTTTGTGATGCCACTTTGAAGCTCTCCCTCTCTTCTTCTTCATCTCTCATTTATTCCAAGAGATTAGCAAATAATCTCTTGAATTAAAAATACTAGAAATATTTTCTAGTGTCCTGTTTACATCTTTAATCTCTTAAAAGGTAGAACTTAATTTTCTAATTAATAGAAAAAGCTTTAGAAGCTGTTTAAGGGCTGCCATAGGTGTTCTTGGTGTGGACAAGCTAGAGGGACAACATCTGGTGTCCTGAAGACGCATCTGAAAGGCATAAATGCACTGCAGTGCATCAAGAGATTAGTGTATTTATTCTTGATCTAATCTAGGGTTCTAAAATTAATCTGATTAATTTTTAAAATCTTAAATGACAAATACAGATCCAATAACATATTAAAAGAGTTTTAATATGTTGTTTATCATTGAAATCAAATAGATAAAAATAAATCTTGCATGATGCATGTGACCCTAGGTGAAAATTTTTGAATTCAATGGTATAAACTTGTGTTTTTCATGCTTCCGCTCCTTCAATTGGTATCAGAGCCACTACATTTGCCATTTAGATTGTTGAAATCAATTGTGTGTTTTGATCATGAGATGATTTATCCATTGCTGGTTGCAATGGATGTGTGGCGACATGCTTGAAGAACACCATCTTTGGGCACCAATTTTGGCTTCCATGGGTGGCTCAAGGTTTGGCTTTTTAATTTGCAATTGTTGTATGATCTAAAAGCTCATCCTATGTATAAGTAAATTGTTTAATTAGAATTTTAATCACACAATTAAATTTTGATTCAAATCAGAATTTCAAAAATTGTTTGAATGTGATTCAAATCTGAATTTTAAAAGTTGTTTAAATGTGATTCAAATATGAATTTTTAAAGTTATTTGAATGATATTTAAATTTGATTTTTTAAAGTTGTTTGAATAATATTCAGATCTGAATTTTTAAAAATTGTTTGAATGTGATTCAAATCTAATTTTTTTAAAAATTGTTTGAATGTGATTCAAATCTAAATTTTTAAGGTTGTTTGAATGTGATTCAAATCTGAATTTTTAAATTTATTTGAATGAGATTCAAATCTGAATTTTTAAATTGATTTGAATCATATTCAAATCTGGATTTTTAAGTTGAATATGAGATATTCAATTTAATTTAAGTATGTATGTTTTATTTAATTGTTAAATAGTGATATGCATGATGGATGACCATGGACTATAAAAGACCAATATGATTGGATTTATTTCTTTTATGTTTCTTTGGGATTGTAAATTAATTTATTTGTTTTAATTTATTTTGAGCATGTATTATTAAGTTTGTAATAATTTTTGGATTGTAATTTCATTTATTTAAGTTCTTGTAAATTAAGCACATTATGCCAAGTATTACTATGTAATATTGGATTGCACGAAGTTCAAGATGGTCAAGAGTATTGGTGGGACCAGTGAGAGGAATTCAAGATCAAGTGTTGATTATGTACTCCTTCAGCAACTCTTTTAAAATGAATGAATGAAATGCACCTAGGAATGCCCTGATTCAATTCTGGGTGGCTCAGAATTGAATCCATTAGGAAGTCCTTGATCATACCGTATTTACTGCTTATCCATGAATGCATGAGATGTATGGGAATGTATGCAATTATATGATATATGCATGCTAAATGGATAATGTGCAAAGTGAGACCTTAATAGTAATTAGGATGGCTATAAAATCTTCCAAACAAATGATTAAGTTGGAAATGCTATAATTAAAGTAATTATAACATGGGCCCTCCATTGGGGTAATTATTTTAAGCAATTTTAAATACTTGCATAACATGCAATTAATTTAAGAGATATTCTTAAGAATAATTTTTAAGCATGAGATATTGTAAATATGTAAATGGTTTGGTGGCCAATATTGGATGTACCTGATGTAACACCTCTATGTTCGGTAGTGCTTTCTACTGTTCTGGTGACCAATGTTGTCCGAATAGCTAGAATGCCTAGAACTACACTTAAATATTGATGAGGAGATATAAAATAATGAAATACAAGAAAAGAAAATACAAGAAAAACAAAGAAAAAATAATAGCAATGAAATGTAACCAATTTAAACGAGTAGAGAACCACAGCAATGGGTGACCGCACCGAGAAGTTGCGGCATGAACCGTTGACTACCTCTGGACCTCGGGAAACTCTGAAAAATATTTTTAAGACTTAAATAAACATCTATTAAAGTATAAATATCATTAGAAATATAAAAAAAATTATATTATTAGTACAAAGAGAAAAGAGAAAATCGAAAAAACGATAAAACTCGGTGTTACCAAAAAATCAGGAATGCAACCCGAACAGGGGCATTATGGTCATTTAACACCCCGAGTTGTCTTTTGACCTAAATGTCCATTAAAAATAAATGATATTACACTTTAGAAATATTATAAAAAATTAAAATAGTGGTACATAATCTAAATAGCAAAAGATAGGAGGAAAATGTGCAAAAATTTTAAACTAAATAAATAATCATTAAAATGTTTAATGGTGCTCCACTAACTTCAGCATTTGGACACCTAAAGGGACACATGGGAAGTGTAGAATTTATCTTCAACCTTAGGAAGAAAAACTAGCCAAAACCTTGGGAACCACTAATCCATGGATGTCCACACTCCAAGCTCCATGGACGTCCACACTCCAAGCTCCATGCGAGCATGTTTTAACCACTTTTTCCATTAGCTTTCTTCACTAAACTTTGTCCTCACACCATGGGTAGTAGATAGGCAGTAAGAAAGTTAAGTTTTGGTAAGGTTTTGAAGAATTTCAAAAGTGGTAAGTATGCATTTTTTATTCTTGTTTCATTAAACCTTGAATGGATGTTGTGGTGAGTTGATTTGTGGAAGAATTTTTGAAGTTTGATGAATTAGTGGAGATGTACATTTTGGCAGCCATGGAACCTTAATATGAACAACTTATTCTTGCATGTAAATTGTAGTTTAAATGATGATTTAAATGTTTGATTGTATTGTAGTTGAATTCCATGAGTAAGGTTTGATTTGGAAGCTTGAAAAATTGTTTAAATGGAAATTGATGGGTATGTGTAATTGCTTAATGTCATTATTTGATACTTACAGTACATTACATTATAAATATGCACTAACGGGAGGAAATCTTTTTGTGTTATTTGTTCTGGAGGTCTAAGATCTTCGAATTGACTATGAAAGAGGGTGATCTTTCAGTCGATCAATCTATAGAGACTGAGGTACAAGGGGATGCCCCAGCCCTACACAATGTCAGCGGATCAGCAACACCAGCCCCCTCAGTATCGCAATTTCTTTCTCAGTTCACTCAGCAGATGGCTACAATGTTTCAACAGATGGCTAGTAGCATGCCTACTCAAGTCCCACTATAGACACCAGTGGCACAACCACAGTCTTCTGCTAGGCAGTATGACAAGTTGATTCAATATGGGGCTACTGAGTTCAAAGGGATAGTAGATCCTCTAGAGGCAGAACAGTGGTTAGAGAGAATGGATAGGGTGTTCAAGAAGCTACATTGTACAGAGGAGCTTAGATTTGAATATTCAGTGTCTCTGCTACAGGGGGATGCATATGACTAGTGGAAAACCATTCCCCATAGTCTGGTAGAACCTTCAGTGCTAACATGGAATGATTTTCTACGGGAGTTCAGACAAAAATATGTCCCTGATGCTTATGTGGACCAGAAGCTGCAAGAGTTCCTAAGTCTGAAACAGGGGAGTAGATCAGTGGCTGAATATGAAAGGGAATTTTCCCGCCTGAGTCATTATGCAGTAAGTCTACTTTCTACCAGTAGGGAGAGATGTAAGAGGTTTGAAACCGGCTTGAAGCCTAGTATTAGATTACAAGTGGTCGAATTCAAACATACTAACTTCTCTGAGCTTATTTCTCAATCACTAGAATTAGAAAGAATTGAATCTGAAGCTGTCCCTGAGAAAAAGAAATCAGAGAAGACAAAGAAAGAGGGAAAGTCAGTAGAATAGAGTTCCAGTGCTCCTACTAGAAAGAGGAAGAACCATGGGGGACACAGCAGGGGTGGTAAAAAGTCCGGTAGGGGAAGATATTCGGGACAGAAACCTCCTCTATCTGGTCAATAGAGTACCAGAAGTTCCTACCCTCCCCGCCAATGTGAAACTTGTGGAAGAAATCATGGTGGGGTGTGCTACAAGGCCATAGGAGCCTGTTGTAACTGTGGAGGCACAGGGCACTTTGCCAAAGACTGCACCAGTACTCACAGAGTTGGACCACCTCCTACTACTACTAAAGGGTCAATTCAGAGTCCTATCACCAGAGGTTCATAACCACTTAGCTGAGGTAGAGGCAGGGGTAGAGGTAGTCTAACAGGCAGCCAAGGCACAGTGAATCAATCAGAGCAAGGCAGTACTCCAGTCAGAGTCTATGCAATGAGACAGAGAGAAAAGACTGAGACATCTGATATTGTGGCTGGTACCTTCTCAACTTTTAATTAAGATGTATTTGTGTTATTTGATCCGGGTTCTACCCATTCTTATGTGAGTACTAGCATCATTGACTGCATTGCTATTTCGTGTGTGAAAATGGACATTGAGGTGCTAGTAACAAGTCCGCTAGGATAAGAGATCAGCGTTAATAAAATGTATAAGGATTGTCCTTTGGTGATCCAAGGACATACTTTTCTATTTGATCTCATTGAAGCCCTTCAGAGATTATGATATCATCTTAAGCATGGATAGGTTAGCCAAGCATCACGCCATGATTGACTATAGGCTGAAGACAGTCACTTTTGGTCTCCCTCAGTACAGTGAAGTGGTAATACACAGGGAGAGGCAGTTATTGCCATCAAACATCATTTCAGCTACACTAGCCAGTAAAATGATCAGAAAGGGGTGTGAAGCATATTTGGCACATGTGGTAGACACCCAAGTGGGGAGTTCAGCATTGAGGGACATCCCTATAGTATATGACTTTTCAGATGTGTTTCCTGATGAATTGCCAGGATTACCTTTGGAAAGAGAAATGCAGTTTGAAATTAATGTTCTGCCTGGTGTGGATCCAATCTCCATAACACCATACAGAATGGCAGCAACAGAGTTGAAGGAGTTGAAGGTACAGTTGCAAGAACTACTTGAAAGGGGCTTCATCTGCCCTAGTGTGTCACCTTGGGGAGCACCAGTATTGTTTGTTAAGAAGAAAGATGGCACCGTCTGCTTATGTATTGACTACTGACAGTTGAATAAGGTGACAATAAAGAACAGATATCCATTGCCTCGCATTGATGATATGTTTGATCAGTTGAAGGGTGCAGCTGTATTCTCCAAAATTGATTTGCAATATAGTTATTATCAGTTGAAAGTGCAAGAGCAGAGTATTCGAAAAACTGCTTTCAAAACTCGATATGGCCACTATGAGTTTCTGGTAATGCCATTCGGGTTAACTAATGCTCCAGCTACTTTTATGGATCTGATGAACACTATCTTCAGACCATATCTCGACTAGTTTATGGTGGTGTTTATTGATGACATTTTGATATATTCGAGGAATGCAGAGGAGAATAACAGACATCTGCGGATTGTACTGCAGACCTTAAGGGAGAAACAACTATATGCCAAATTATCGAAATATGAATTTTGGATGAAAGAAATCTCCTTCTTAGGACATTTTGTATCAGCTGAAGGGATCAAGGTAGATTCCAGCAAGGTAGAAGCTATCCTTAATTGGAAGCCGCCCAGGAATATCATAGAAATTTGCAGTTTTCTGGGTTTAGCTGGATATTACCGCGGGTTTGCGAAAGGGTTTTCTATGTTAGCTTCTCCACTGACCAAGCTACTTTAGAAAGATGTAAAATTTTAGTGGACAGATAAATGCCAGCAGAGTTTTGATGAGTTGAAGAGGTGTTTAACTGAAGCTCCAGTCCTTACTTTACCTACACCGGGTAAATAGTATACAATTTATAGTGATGCTTCTCACAATGGGTTAGGTTGTGCACTGATGCAAGATCAAAATGTCATTGCTTATGCATCACGCCAGCTGAAACTGCATGAGAGGAACTACTCAACACATGATTTGGAGCTAGCAGCTATTGTTTTTGCTCTGAAGATCTGGAGACACTATTTATATGGGGAGAAATGCTACATTTACATAGATCACAAGAGCTTGAAGTACTTAGGTACCCAGCAGGAGTTGAATTTGAGGCAGAGGAGATGGTTAGAACTGATTAAAGACTATGATTGCTTAATAGACTATCAGCCAGGGAAAGCAAATGTGGTGGCTGACGCCTTAAGTCGCAAGACTATGGCAAGTCTCAGAGTTTCTCCTTTGTCCATGGTACATGAGTTGAAAGCATAGCATACCAATTTGGAGATTGATGATGAGGGACAGACAGTAGTTGCATGGCATGTATAGCCAGTGTTGATTGATCAAATCAGAATGGCTGCTCAGAATGATAAAAAATATTAGAAGCTACTGAATGAAGTCCAATAGGGCAAGAAGCCTGAATTTTCTACTAGAGATGATGGTTTACTACTACATAAGGGCAGAATGTGCATTCCTAATGATGTGGAATTGAGACAGATCATTATGAAGGAAGCACATGAGTTTCCTTTTGCTATGTATCCTGGTGGAACTAAAATGTACAGAGGGCTAAAAGGGCATTACTGGTGGATGGGTTATGAAGAAGGATAGAGCTGAATTTTTTTCCAAATGCCTAACTTGTCAGAAAGTAAAGGCAAAACATCAAGTTTTAGCTGGTTTGTTACATCCATTGCTTGTACCAGAGTGGATGTGGGAATGGATAACTATGGATTTTGTGATGGGACTTCCAAGGACACAGAATAGTCATGATGCAGTATGGGTTATAGTTGACAGACTAACCAAGTCTGCTCACTTTTTGCTAGTCCAAATGGACTATAGCTTGGAAAGATTGCCCAGATTGTACATAAATGAGATTATAAGACTGCATGGAGTGCAAGTATCGATTGTATCTGACAGAGATCCTAGGTTTACTTCTAGATTCTGGGGTAGTCTTCAGAGAACCCTAGGAACTAGATTGAACTTCAGCATAGCATTTCACCCACAGATAGATGGCCAGTCTAAGAGGGCAATTCAGATATTGGAGGATATGCTATGGGCTTGTGTGATTGAGTTTGAAGGTAGTTGGGATACACACTTGCCTTTGATTGAGTTTGCTTATAACAACAGCTATCAATCAAGCTTTGGAATGCCTCCATATGAAGCTTTGTATGGCAGGAAGTGCAAAACTCCCCTATGTTGGGATGAAGTAGGTGAAAGGAAGATGATTGGGCCAGAAATTGTTCAGCAGACAGAGAAAAAGATCAGATTGATTAGAGATCAACTCAAGGCTGCATCAGACCGTCAGAAGTCCTATGTGGATCTGAAGAGAAGAGATATTGAATATGCAGTGGGTGATAAGGTATTCCTCAAAGTTTCTCCTTACAAGAGAATTATGAGATTTGGTAGAAAGGGGAAACTAAGTCCTCGTTTCATCGTACCATATGAGGTTCTGGAGAGAGTGGGTCCTTTGGCATATCGGTTGGCATTACCTCTGGAGCTAGAAAGGATACACAGTGTCTTCCATGTGTCCATGTTAAGGAGGTATAGATCTGACCCATCTCATGTACTATCAGTTGAAGAGATTTAGGTAAATCTAGACCTCTCGTATGAAGAAGAACCCATAGAAATTCTGGCATATGAGGTGAAATAGCTGAGGAATAAACAGATACACCTGGTTAAAGTGTTGTGGAACCATCATTCAGGCCAGGAAGCTACTTGGAAACATGAAGAGGATATGAGGAGACAGCGCCCACAGCTGTTCAGAAACTGATGCCCGGTAAAATTTTGAGACGAAATTTATTTTAAGGGGGACAAAATTGTAGCACCCTTATGTTTGGTAGTGCGTTCTACTGTTCTGGTGACCAGTGTTGTCCAGACGGCTAGAATGCCTAGAACTACACTTAAATATTGATGAGGAGACATAAAATAATGAAATACAAGAAAAATAAAGGAAAAATAATAGCAATAAAATGTAACCAAGTTAAATGAGCCGAGAACCATAGCGATGGGTGAGCGCACCGGAAAGTTGCGATGTGGACTGTTGATTAGCCCTGGACCATGGGAAACCCTGGAAAATATTTTTAAGACTTAAATAAACATCTATTAAAGTATAAATATCATTAGATATATCAAAGAAAAATTAAATAATTAGTACAAAGAAAAAAGAGAAATCGAGAAAATGACAAAACTCGGTGTTACCGAAAAATTAGGAATACAACCTGAACAGGAGCATTGTGGTCATTTAACACTCCAAGTTGTCTTTTGACCTAAATTTCCATTAAAAATAAATGATATTACACTTTAGAAACGTTAGAAAAATTAAAATAGTGGTACATAATCTAAATAGCAAAAGATAGGAGGAAAATGTGTAAAAATTGGAAACTAAATAAATAATCATTAAAATGTTTAATGGTGCTCCACTAACTTCAACATTTGGACACATAAAGGGACACATGGGAAGTGTAGAATTCATCTTCAACCTCAGGAAGAAAGACCAGCCAAAACCTTGGGAGAAAGCCTCCATGGACGTCCACACTCCAAGCTCCATGCAAGCATGTTTTAGCCACTTTTTCCATTAGCTTTATTCACTAAACTTTGTCCTCACACCATGGGCAATAGATAGGCAGCAAGAAAGTTAAGTTTTGGTGAGGTTTTGAAGAATTTCAAAAGTAATAATTATGTATTTTTTATTCTTGTTTCATTAAACCTTGAATGGATGTTGTGGTGAGTTGATTTGTGGAAGAATTTTTGAAGTTTGATAAATTAGAGGAAATGTACATTTTGGTAGCCATGGAACCTCAATATGAACAGCTTATTCTTGCATATAAATAGTATTTTTAATGATGATTAAAATGTTTGATTGTATTATAGTTGAATTACATGAGTAGGTTTGATTTGGAAGTTTGAAAAATTGTTTAAATGGAAATTGATGGGTATGTGTAAACTTGTGGTAGCCTCATGAAGAAGATTGAAGTGTTTGAGTTCATAAAATATTGTTGAATTATGTTGTCATGAATGGCAGCATGTGTGTGTGTTTAATTGTTAGAATTTGGACATGGAAATGAGGTATGTTCATGTGGTTGAATTGTGGTAAACGGGACTTTGGAAAATTATGAGTTATAATGTGTATGTTGAGAGTGGTTACAAGCTACCAAAATAACCAAAAATATGTTGCTAAATGTGTTAATGTTATGGTACAAACCAGAATTAGTATGGAAGAGTGAACTTGGTAAGCATAGGATGTGTAATTGGTAAAGGATGAACAAATTGTAATAGGGCAGTGTATGTTTTGGCTTAGAACCTTAAGTGTGTGGCTCCAATTGGTATAAGACCAATTGGAGGTGAAACTAGGCACAAAATGTACCAACTTTCATGAATAAAGCTTACCAAAATTCTACCTAGAAGGTGACTTGAAAAATAACCAAATCCGGATTAGTGAATTGAAAGCTTGAAAATTGACCATTTGGGTAGCAGTTGGTGTTTTGGCCATAACTCACTCAAAACAGGTCCAATTGACCTAAAATTTTTACCATGAATAGTTCAGACATATATCTACAATTCTTATGAAGACACCAACACCCAGAAATGACCATAAGCAAGTCGAATAGCTTGCAAAATTTTGGATATAAAAACTAGCCGAACCAAAAGTGACCTAAAAATGACCAAAAGTTACCATTTTTGTACATTCTATCCAGCATTGGTAAATTGACCATAACTTGGTCTACAAAACTCAGAATGACCTGAAATTTTGCCCCATGCGCAATAAGACATAGACCTACAAGTTTCTAATTTGGACTGACACCTGAAAACTGAGGGAACTAGGTCATCCGGTTAGGTCAAATTAGCATACCGAAATCCGACAAATTACAATAAAATGCAATATACTTGAAAATGAAATTGGTAACATATACCAACGCTAAAAGGCTATAAAATGTGACATATTGGTAACATTAAACCTAATTCACCTAGAGTGCATCGAGGGTTAATATTTTAGGTTGACTAAGGAAAATAATAGAATTCAATAAATTAATTATTAAGCCTTATTGTTAGAGATGGTTTGAATGAGTACTGAAACACTTCAAATTGTGTGTTTCGATTAGCAAAGACTCAGGGAAGAGGAAGGAGGCACTGAGTCAGGGCCAAGAGGCTACACTTAAGAGGTTTGTGCACAACAGTTACTTCTTTCGAATTTTCAATTGAAATGAATTATGACAAATTATCTATTATTGTTTAAATTGTGAAAAATTGTCTTAATGATATTTGATGGATACTTATTGCTTGAAAAACAATGTAAATGGTTTGAAACCACAGCTATCATGTATATTGATTGAATTCCTCGCTTGCTTGTCTTGTGGGATGAATTGACTTTGAATTCCCTCTCTGGCTGAAGTGTTGAGGTGTGTGCCTATTGAGGACAAATAGAATGAGTACTCATATTATTGCTAGCTAGCTATGTTATTCTTCATTAGCCATCGGCTCTTGGGATGAATTAGACTTTGGAACATGATTAAGCTATGTGTGTGATTTATTGATATTTATTGTGATATTGTGAAATGGAGTTTAAATTCTCTATGACATTCACTGTATTTGAATTTAACTATGGTTTTAAGTATCTACTATTTATATGACTTATGATTTGTGATTTAAAGCTGTATTTTGTTAATGTTTTGCACCACTGAGACATTGGCTTAGCAATAGCTGTTCATTGCTATCGCAGGTAGACAGACTGACAGGGCAGTAGACTAGGCTGCTAGTGCTTTATTGAGAGTTCATCGGGTATATTAAGTATACCATATTTTGCATTTTGTATTGTAATGTATGTTCACTGTATGTATATAATGTTCTTGGTTTTGAGCAGTTGTAAATTAAAATTGTAAATTAAAATTATACATTGAAGTTATAAACTAAATTTGTAAATTATTTTGGTTTGTAAATATTGTGTTATATTTCTTTTATCTCAGTTTTGAAAACACTGAAAAAAATTATTATGGATTTGAGTTGCCAAATATTGAGAAACTTATTGTGTTGATTGGATATTGGAGTTTCGGATTGAGAAAAATATTGGAAGTGCTTTTTACAGGTTTTTGAATAACTGTTTATTCAAAATACAGATGGCACTCTGCCAAAATTTTTATAGAAATTATTAATTCTTCAAATGTGTTATCTGGTTTCACTTTAGTTATAAAAAAAAAAACAACTGTAAATAGTGCTCACCACTGTAAAAAGAACTAAGAAAAGTTTTAAAATCCCTTGTAGAGTATTTAATGGGTTATCAGTAGACGAAATTTGGTAATTCATGAGGTATACTACGGGATCATGTTATGCCTTACAAAGGGGTAGGGTAAGACACTTGAGGGCATTAAAATTATTTGCATAATTACTGGCTCAATGGGATCAACTTAACAAATGCAAGATAAGTCAATAATGGATGTACCTGAGATTTTGAGCATTAGGGGCTAGGTAAAGGATTGAACCTCACATGAGATGTGATGGGCAAAGAGTTGCTCACTTATAGTTTATTCTGATTCAAATAATGGATGTACCTGAGGATGATCAATAGAATTATAAGAATTCAATCACCCACTAGAAATCCATCCAACTAGGATTTCCATTTTCTACTTTGGAAGTGTAGGATTCGCTAAGTTAGTGGGAGGACCAATTTGATTAAAATACCATAATCATTTTGGTTAATTACATGATACATTTACTAATTAATATGGTTATTTTATGTAGTTAATTTTCTGATAATAATGAGCACAAAATAACCACCACCATCCAACATCCTTGCAAGCATACTTGATCGCAATAGGTTGACAGGACCTAATCTGTCTGATTGGCTAAGAAATTTAAAACTTGTCCTGAACCTTGAACATATAAGATATGTTCTAGATTTAAATGTTCCTGGTCCCTTATATCCAAAGGCCACTCAAGTGGAACATGTAACTTTGGACAAGTGGAAGGAGCACGATATGAGAGCTAAGTGTTACATGCTTGCTTCCATGAGGAATGAGTTACAGAAGCAGCATGAGAACATGCAGAGTGAGAGTGAGATCCTTCTTCACCTATAAGTGTTGTATGATGAGCACAGCAGGAATGCTAGGTATGAGATATCTAGGCAGCTGTTCCGCATGAGGATGTCTGAGGAACAGAATGTTGAGGATTATGTCCACAAGATGATTCGGCTGATTGAGCAGCTAGAACATCTTGACTTCAACATGGATTTCCAACTATAAATAGATTTGATCCTTCAGTCCCTTACTGAGTCTTTTGGGAATTTTGTGACAAATTTCCATATGACTAAACAGGAATACACCTTAGCTGGTTTACTCAACATGCTAGTTATTGGCCGAAAGAATATGCCAAGCAATAAAGGAAAAGAGGTAGCTTTGATTGCATCTTGTTCTACTGGAAAGTCCAATAAGAAGAAGGGCAATAAGAAAAAGAAATCTCAGATTCCTAGTCCTTCTAAGAAAATAGCTAAACAGAAAGGGAAGACTAAAGCTGATGGAGGCAAAGGAAAGTGTTTCCACTGCCAGAAGGATGGGCACTGGAAAAGGAACTACCCAGAGTATCTTGCTTCTCTAAAAGGCAAGAAGGATACACCTTCGGAAGGTATGTCCATATCTTGTTATTTAGATTCTAATGATACTCATAGTTCATCTACAGCTTGGGTTTTAGATACTGGTGTCAGTTCTCACATTTTTAATGATATGGAAGAACTAGCAAATAGTAGCAGCTTGCATTCTCAAGATGTTAGACTCCGGATTGGCAATGGCTCAACTGTTGAAGCTTTAGCCATAGAATCTAAATCTTTTTACATGTCTGGACATGTTTTGTGTTTGGATAATATTTTATATGTACCTGATCCTTTTAAGAACATCATTTCTATATCTAGTTTGACTAGACATGGCTATGAATTTCAGTTCACAGATGATGTTTGCAATATTTATTTTGGAAATAAATATATTGGTTCGGATTATATGAATGATGGTCTTTGTTATTTGGATAATAATGACAAACACAAAATGAATGCAAGTGATCTAAATGAATGCAATGCCATGGTGAAAATCAACTCAAGTTCAAAATATATTTGGCACTTAAGGTTATGTCATGTTGCAGAATATAGGATTGCAAAATTGGAGAAAATGGGGATTCTATCCTCATTGGGCTCTGAGCCTACTCCAACTTGTGAATCTTGCCTTCAGGGCAAAATGACTAGATCACCCTTTGTTGGACAAGGGCTAAGAGCTAAAAATATTTTGGAGCTAATACATAGTGATGTATGTGGTCCATTTAAAGAAATGGCTAGAGGCAATTTTCATTATTTTATTACCTTTACTGATGATAAATCAAGGTTTGGGTATTTGTATTTGATGAAATATAAACATGAATCCTTTGAAAAGTTCAAAGAATTTAAATATGAAGTAGAAAATCAAACAGGAAAGAGTATTAAAGCTTTTCGATCAGATCGTGGAGGTGAATATTTGAGTACTAAATTTGATGAATACTTGAGAGAGCACAGCATTGTTTACCAGTTTACTCCTCCAAGAATGCCACAGCTGAATGGTGTATCTAAAAGGAGAAATCGTATCCTATTGGATATGGTACGTAGTATGATGAGCTATATTGATATGCCAATCCCCTTTTGGGGATTTGCATTAGAATTAGCTTTGTATATTCTAAATAGGATTCCATCAAAATCAGTTTCGTCCACATCTTATGAGATATGGCATGGAAGAAAACTAACTCTTAAGCATATTAAGATTTGGGGTTATCAAGCGTATATCAAAAAGCTAAACACTGATAAATTAGAAACCATATAAGAAAAAGGTTGATTTGTTGGATATCCAAAAGATAGTTTTGGATATTATTTTTGTTTTCCTACTTCACAAAAGGTTGTGATAAGTAGAGATGCCACATTTCTTGAACAATAGTTTGTTCGAGAATGAGGCAAAGGAAGGCAAATAGAGTTAGAATTGGAGAATTTTGGCCAACCAACAGATCAGATGGATATAGATCCATCTCGTCAACCTACACCCATTGATGAAACATCTACAGCTATTCCTCGTAGAACAACCAGGAAATCTCACCCACCAGTGAGATATGGTTTCTTTCATGAAGAAGAACAAGATTTGTCTACTCATGAAGAAGTAGATCAAGGAGATGATCCACTTACCTATGAAGAAACTATATCAGATATAGACTCTTCAAAATGGATTGATGCTATGAAATTCGAAATTGATTCCATGTATAAGAATCAAGTTTGGGATCTTACTGACCCACCTAAAGGTATTGTACCTATAGGGAACAAATGGGTTTTTAAGAACAAAAATTGGTTCTGATGGAAAGGTAGAGACCTATAAGGCAAGGCTAGTAGTGAAAGGGTTTCGCCAAAGGCAAGGAATCGACTATGAGGACACTTTCTCGCCTGTTACCATGCTTAAATCAATTAGGATTCTATTAGCAATAGCTAAATACTATGATTATGAGATTTGGTAGATGGATGTCAAAACAGCTTTTCTTTATGGATACATTGAAGAAAACATTTTCATGGAACAACTTAGGGGTTTTGAATCCCAAAATGGTTCCAAGGTATGCAAGCTAAAGCGATCCATTTATGGGTTGAAGCAAGCTTCAGGAGTTGGAACATCCGGTTTGATGAAGCCATTAAATCATTTGGTTTTATCAAAAATGAGGATGAGCAATGTGTATATAAGAAGGTTAGTGACAGTGCTATCACTTTCCTTGTCTTATATGTAGATGACATACTATTGATGGGTAATGACATAGGTATGTTAACAACTGTAAAGGTATGGTTGTCAAATACATTCTCCATGAAAGACTTAGGGGAGGCAACCTATATTCTTGGGATTCGCATCTATAGAGATAGAGCGAAAGGAATAATTGGTTTATCCCAAATTCTATACTTTGAAAAGGTGTTAAAGAGGTTTAACAGGCTTGATTCCAAGAGAGGATTGTTACCAGTGAGACATGGTATCCACCTTTCTAAAGAGATGTCTCCAAAGACACCTGAAGAAAGAGATAAGATGGCCAGGATTCTATATGCTTTGGCTATTGGAAGTTTAATGTATGCAATGTTGTGTACTAGGCCGGATATCTCATAAGCTGTTAGTTTGATTAGCAGGTATCAATCCAATCCAGGTTTGGAACACTGGATAGCTATCAAGAATATCCTTAAGTACTTGAGAAGAACGAAGGATTTATTCTTCATCTATGGAGGTGGAGACTTGCAATTGGATGATTATACTGATTTTGATTTCCAATCAGATATCGATGGTAGAAAGTCTACATTTGGATATGTGTTCATTTGTAATGGAGGTGCAGTCAGTTGGAAGAGTTCCAAACAGAGCACGACTGCAGATTCCACTACAGAGGCTGAGTATATTACTGCATCAGATGCTACAAAGGAAGCTGTTTGGATAAAGAAGTTCATGATAGAATTTACAGTAGTTCCTTCCATTGAGTCAGCAGTTCCACTACACTATGACAATAATAGAGTAGTCATACAGGCTAAGGAACCAATGTCTCACCAAAAATCCAAACACATAGAAAGGCACTACCACATTATCAGAGAAATAATTGGACGAGGCGATGCAGCCATGCAGAAAATAACATCAGCTGAAAATCAAGCTGATCCATTCACTAAGCCTATGTCACAGACTCAGCTAGACTGACATCTTGAGAATATGGGTCTAAGATATTATAATGAATGGCTCTAGTGCTAGTGGGAGATTGTTAGTAGTATGACCTAGAGCATATCATTTAGTATGTATCTTGTACATGTTTTTAGTAATAAAAGGCAAATCCACTTTTCTGTTTATATAATATATTTATGTGTAATAGAAAAGGTCCATTGATATTTGGTTGGAAATTCTATTCTTACGTTGTTAGGAATATGAGTGACAGTATATCTAGTACAAAGTATCATAAACAGTTCACAATCGAGGATACTTCATAATGAGGATATGACTTATCCAGAAAGATTGTATTCATGTTTCTTCCCAAGTTATTTATATGAGATATAAATAAGATGGAATGGTGAGTCTCATGCCATATGATAAACATGATAGGCACTTATAAATGATAAGTAGGCCTAACCAGTGACACTTATGACAAGCACATGGAGTTTACTCTTGTCAATGCATTGTCATAACTCATATCAGTGCATATAATTTTTAGACCTGAGATAGCACTGTTATCTTGTATATAGGTGGTTTGAGTTTGATACTACTTTCATACTTGTATTGTGTATGGGTATATGGGCATGTGTTGGCTCCTACTAGTTATATATGGAGGTAGGTATTGATCAAGATAGAATCTGTTCCTTTAAGTAAATAGAGATAAAATCCTATGTTTATTTAATTATTCTTGATGTTTCAAGTTCCTGGCCAGGACAGATAGATTTATTCAAAAAGAGCTTCTAATGAGAAAATCTTTTTAATCAAGAACTGGAATTAAAAGAGAACATAATATTCATAGCAAATGGTGTTTGACGCTAACCATGACTCCAGCTTGAGTTGGGATTTTGTAACAGAGAGATTCTAGTGCATGGTAATATATGATTATAGGTTCATTTAAGGTAAACCTTATTACTGATTGGTGGCCATGGCATGTTATGGTAGGTGTTAACCATGGTCTATGAGGGGCATAAAATGATTTAGAGAAATCATTTATGATAAGAAAGAGTTCTGATGATATTAAGAGTTGATATTATATCTCATTGCCAATTAGTGATGAGCCTAGTAAGTCACATATATACACAAGTTATCACCTAATTAAATATGATTTAATTAATTAATTAAAGAGTTTAATTGACTAATTAAGTAGGTTTGGTTTGCAATTAAATTTCAAAGTCCCTAGCATGACTTGAAACCAAATCTAGGTTATTGGATGTACAGTATAAGTTAAATTTTTATTTAAAGTGTAATTTATATGAATTTAATTAATGAGAAATTAATTAATAAAGATTGATTAATTAATTTATATTTGGTATAAATTGATTAGAAGAAGAGAAATAATTATTTTGGGTTGAGAACTCAAAATTAAGACACAAGGGCATTTTGGTCATTTCATAGGGTGACATGTGGCACCATGAGATGGTGACATGTGGCACCATGAGATGGTGACATGGCATTACGTATAAGCTCGCCAAATGTCTTTTAATCATGTAAGATGATTAAAAATAAAATTAAATATAGGTTTGACACTTGGCACAATGTGATTGGGTCAATTAAACATAGAACCAATCAAAGGGTGACATGTGGCAAGGGTTTAATGTGTTAACCTAGCTATATAAGTGTTATTATGAAGAGAAAAAAAATACAACCAGCAGCTACTCCTCCTTTGTGACGCCACTTTGAAGCTCTCCCTCTCTTCTTCTTCTTCATCTCTCATCTATTCCAAGAGATTAGCAAACAATCTCTTGAATTAAAAATACTAGAAATTGTTTATAGTGTCCTGTTTACAACTTTAATCTCTTAAAAGGTAGAACTTGATTTTCTACTTAATAGACAAAGCTTTAGAAGCTGTTCAAGGGCTGCCATAGGTGTTCTTGGTGTGAACAAGCTAGAGGGACAACATTTGGTGTCCTGCAGACGCATCTGAAAGGCACAAATATACTGCAGTGCATCAAGAGGTTAGTGTATTTGTTCTTGATCTAATCTAGGATTCAAAAAATTAATTTGATTAATTTTTAAAATCTGAAATGGCAAATACAAATCGAAAAACATATTAAAAGAGTTTTAATATGTTGTTTATCATTGAAATCGAATAGATAAAAATAAATCTTGCATGATGCATGTGACCCTAGGTGAAAATTTTTGAATTTAATGGTATAAACTTGTGTTTTTCATGCTTCTGCTCCTTTACAAGCTAGAGGGACAACATCTGGTGAGCTAGACACATCCCAAAGGTGCCAAACACACTACAGTGCATCAAAAAGGTTAGTGCACTTGTTCTTGATCTAATCTAGAGTTCTAATGAATTAAACTTTTAATTCTAAAATCTTAAATGGCAAATGTAGATCCATAAACATATTAAAAGAGTTTTGGTATATTGTTTATCATTGAAATCAAATAGATAAAAATAAATCTTGTATGATGCATGTGACCCTAGATGAAAAATTTTGAATTTCGAAGATCTAAACTTATGTTTTTCATGCTTCCGCTCCTTCACCTAGGCGCATCCCAAAGGTTCCAAACACACTGCAGTATATCAAAAAGGTTAGCGCACTTGTTCTTGATCTAATCTAGGGATCTAATGAATTAATCTGCTAATTCTAAAATCTTAAATGGCAAATGTAGATCCAAAAAACATATTAAAAGAGTTTTAATATGCTGTTTATCATTGAAATCAAATAGATAAAAATGAATCTTGCATGATGCATGTGACCCTAGATGAAAAATTTTTGAATTCAATGATCTAAACTTATATTTTTCATGCTTCCACTCCTTCAGGAAAAACAGAAAGGCAAGAAAAGAAATTTAATTAAGGATTATGACATCATCATGGTGACATCATACATGAGGTCATAAATAATTTTCATTTATTTGATAATTTGACTAAGTCAAATTAAAGATAATTATATACAAATAAAAGAAAAAAAAATTTGGGACTTGTGTTCTTAATTTGGCCGATTATCCTCTCACTCCTCTCTCTCTCTTCATTCATCTTCCACCATTGATGAACCACACCTAAGCTTTATAAACCCTAATCTAGCTATAAATTCCCTAAGGTTTCTTAAGTAAATCTCATCCTTAACCCTTGATTTATCTATTGACAACAAAAATAAGGAGAAAGAAGAGGAAATTGAGAAGCGAGAAAAGACAAACAAAGAGGTTAGTGAGTATTCTCTTAAATCTCTCTTTCAATTCACATTTATATAGTTAAATTAACTTGGAAATTGAAGAAAAATGAAACAAAATCATGCACATCTACACCTACATGAATTTCGAACATGTAGTGAACTAGGGTTGAGTGATTTTAATGCAATTAAAGGTGCAATTAGTGCAATTAAGTGTATAAGTATGAATTAGGCATTTTAATTTTATCAACTGAATTAAGTATAGAAATTAGGGTTTTTCACTTACAAAAAATTAGGGGGAAAAATTAAGGGTTTTTGAAACTGAGGCAAATTGAACTAATTGAGACTCAAAATGGTTAATTGGGGCCAATTGGAGTGGGTTGGAATGGTGAGAAATGAAATCAAATTTGGATTGGTAGGGGTCCAATTGTTGACAGGCAGACCTAGATCCACTTCACGGACCAAAAATGTAATTTTGCTACTCCAATTGGTGTGAGGCCAATGGATATGAAAGTAGACACATAATGCCACAATTTTGATGTAGAAACCCTGCCCTGAAAATGGCTTTAAGTTAGTGAACAATTAGGTCAAACCCGAAATTGGCACACTGCCACTGTACAGAAATGGCCGAATGAACAGTATTTGTTTATTTGCCAATAACTTGGTATAGGAAGGTCCAAATGACCTGAATTTTATACCGATGGAAAGTTGAGACATATCACTACAACTATTATGAAGAATACAAACTCAAATTTTGACCATAACCCATCCGAAAAGTGAGCTGCAGTTGGCATGCCTAAACTGCTAGAATAGAATTGGTATCCAGAATTCTAGGTTAAAATCAATCCGGACAGCCACATTGAAATTAATATAACTTGAGCTACAGAACTCCAAATAGAGTGATTCAAAAAGATAATTAAAGCTAAGACAATAAAGAACAACTTTGATAGGAAAGTTGGCCAAATTTTCACTGTAACCAAACCAATGGAACAGTAGAAAATAGTGACCCAAAATTGAAAATTTAAAATTTCTCTTAGGAAGCTTAGAAATTGAAATGCCAACAAATGCCAGCCAATTGGACACTCAAGATGTGATATGTGGGTGTAATTGGAATTCACATACCCATTAAGCATGTAAAAGTCAACATTTTGACTTGAATAGTATAATGAATAGTAACCCCAAAATGCAAAGTCTAAAGAATTCTATTTTAAGCAATTTTAGGGGTGCAATTAGGTAAGCATGAAATTATTTATTGGATAAATTGTATATGAATTGATGGTTATTTTAAATGTTTATAAAATTGTTAAAATAGTTTGAAACCACAGTTGGCATGACCAGATGTTTGGATTCCTCACTAGCTTGCTTAGTGGGATGAAATAGTTTTGTATTCCCTCTCTGGCTGAAGAGTTGAGGTGTGTACCAGTAAAGGAGGAATTTGGATAAGTACTCATATAATTGTGCTAGCTAGCCTTGGTATTTGTAACACCCCTAAGTTCGGTAGTGCGTTCTACTGTTCCGGTGACCAGTGTTATCCGGACAGCTAGGATGCCTAGAACTACACTTCGTTATGATTGAGGAGACATAAAATAATGAAATAAAAGAAAAGAAAATACAAGAAAAACAAAGAAAAAATAATAGAAAAGAAATGTAACCAAGTTAAGCGAGCCGAGAACCCTAGCGATGGGTGACCGCACCGGGAAGTCACGGCGTGGACCGTTGACTAGCCCTGGACCGCGGGAAACCCTGAAAAATATTTTTAGGACTTAAAGAGACATCAATTGAAGTATAAATATCATTAGAAATATCAAAGAAAAATTAATTAATTAGTACAAAGAAAAGTGAGAAATCGAAAAACGGACAAAACCCGGTGTTACCGAAAAATCGGGAATGCAACCTGAACAGGGGCATTGTGGTCATTTGACACCCCAAGTTGTCTTTTGACCTAAATTTCCATTAAAAATAAATAATATTAAACTTGGAAAATATAATGAAAAATTAAATTAGTGGTACCTAATATAAATAGCAAAAATGGGGAGTTAAATGTGGGAAAATGAAATTTATGAATAAACTAATATTAAAGGCCCTTAGTGCTCCACTCACCCACCAAAGTGGACCACTTATTCATCAATTTGGACCAGCAGATTGTCATCTTCCTCACTTCTCAAAATTTCAGCCGTGAACCTCCATTGAAGATACTCCATGGCCAAAGCTTAACCAAGCCATGTAACCATGATTTAGCCACATTTTTCACTAGCTTCCTTCACAAAAATTGTTCTACACCACTTAGGCAGTAGATAGGCAGCAAGAAGACCAAGTTTTGGAGAGATTTTGAAGAGTTTCCAAAGTGGTAAGTTTGTGTTTTTGGTTAGTGCTTCATTAAAGTTAGTAAGAATGTTATGGGTACTTGAATTGTGGAAGGAATTTTGGAGTTTAATGCTCTAAGGGAGATGTGTACTTTTGGCAGCCATGGAAACACCTTGAAGACAGTTTATTTTTGCTTGTATGTGGTGGATTAAAGGATTGATTAAATATATATATGTGTAGGAAATTATTTGGGTGATGTGTACTTAGTATATGTGGATGTGTATTTGAAATTTGAAGCTTGGGAATTAATGGAATGTAATGCATGAATTGGCAGCCTGGTTGGGTGAACCATAAGGATTTTATTTCATGTTTGGTTTATGAAATATTAATGTTGAATTGTGTTAGTTGTTATGACAGTTTGGGTATATGTGTGATGGTGTGAAGTTGGACATGTAAATGAGTATGAATAGGTAGTTAAATTATTGTAATTGAATTTGACAAATTCTGCACTTTGTGGTGTATATTGAATGTGATTGTAAGCTGCTAAAATGATCAACAATATGTGGTAAAATATGTTTAGGTTATGGTACAACCAGAATTGACTTGAATGTTGAGTTTGGTAAGTGTTAGGAGTGATCCTTGATGTGTATGAAAGAAATGCAATAAGACAGTTTGAGCTTTAAGCCTAGAACTTTGAGTGTGTGGCTCCAATTGGTATGAGACCAATTGGAGGTGAAACTAGACACAAAATGTGCCAACTTTCATGAAGAAAACTTGCCAAAATTCTGCTTGCAAGGTAGCTTGAAAAATGACCAAATCCGGATTAAGTGCAAATAAGGCCTGAAAAGTTACCATTTGGGCAGCAGTTAGTGTTTAGGCCATAACTCACTCAAAATACGTCCAATTGACCTGAAATTTTGACCATGAATAGTTAAGACCCATATCTACAAGTCTTATGAAGACACCAAAGCCCAGAAATGACCATAAGCAAGTCAAATAGCTTGCACAACTTCGGGTCCAAAAACTGGCCTAACCAAAATTGACCTAAAATGACCTAAAGTGACCAATTTTGATGCACTTTGACCAGCAATAGTGAAATGACCATAACTTGGACTACATAACTCGGAATGACCTGAAATTTTGCCCCGCGTGCAATAAGACATAGATCTACAAGTTTGTAATTTTGACCGAAACTCGAAAACCAAGGAAACTAGGTCGTCTGGCTAGGTCAAACTAGTATCCCTAATCCAAAGAAATTGCAAGAAAATGCAAGATACGGAAATGAACTTGGTAACATGTCCCAACTCTAAAATACTATCGAATGTGACATATTAATAACATTAAAACCTAATTTACCTAGAATGCATCGAGGGTCGACATCTTAGGTTTACTAAGCAAATATTAGAATTCAGTGAATTACTTATCAAGCATTATCGTTAGAGACAGTTTAATTTAGTACTGAAACACTTCAAATTGTGTTTCTCAGTTAGCAAAGACTCAGGGAAAGGGAAGGAAACACGAGTCAAGACTAGGAGACGATTATCGAGGTTTGTGCACTTGATTTATTTCTTTTGAATTTTTAATTGAAATAAATTATGACTATTTGTATATTATTATTTTCAAGTATGGCAATGTGTTTGAATGGATAGTTATTGCTTGAAAAGCATTGTAAATGGTTTGAAACTGTGGAAAAATTGGTTTAGTATGATTTGTGAAAATTGAAGTTAATTATGAATTGTGATTGCCATTTTGTGAATGAAATTATGACTTTGGAAATTTATTGGATTCTCACGAATCATTTGAATAAAATGTTTGGAATTGATTTTGTGTTCACACTTAGCATAACAGTATCATATCATTCCTTCTCCATTTATGGGGTTGTGATTGTTTATTTTCCTTCTCCATTTATGGAATCGTGATCGCTTATTTTTCTCCTCTCTCGTTTACCAGATTGAGGTGATCGGATGATTACTCATTATATAGCTAGCTCCCTTCCTCATTGATTTCAATTAGTGGGGTTGTGATTGCTTTGTCGTGGTGTACAACGCGGCATTGATCGGAAATTTTGTGTCATGGCTTAAGTTGTGTATGAATTGGCAACACTGTGTTCGTAAATTATTTGACTAAATTGTGTTATTATGAGCTTTGATAATTTGTGAAATGGAGTTTAAATTCTTATTGACATTCACTGTCTTTTGAATTTAACTACGTTTTGATTACTGAGATTTATTGTGATATTGTGTTAAATTCCTTATGACATTCATTGTCTTGAATTTAACTATGGTTTTATGTATCCATCATTTATATGATTTATGAATTGTGATTTAAAGTTGTATTTGGTAAATGTTGTGCACCACTGACATTGTCTCAAAGAATAGCTTTTCATTCTTTGTCGCAGTAGACAGATTGATTGTGAGCAGACTAGGCTGCTAGTACATTCAGCGAGAAATCATCGGGTATATTGAGTATACCACATTTTGCATTTTGTACTGTAATGTGTGTTCACTGTATGTATATATTGTTCTTGGTTTTGAGCAGTTGTAAACTAAAATTGTACATTGAAGTTGTAAAATAAATTATGAGTTATTTTGGCTTGTAAAAAAATTGTACTGTATTTCTTTTATCTCAGTCTTTGAAAAAAAAAATTATGGATTTGAGTTGAGAAATATATTTTGTTGTTTAACTGTTGAAGTTGAGATTGAGAAAAATATTGAAGTTCTTTTTACAGGTTTTTGAAGAAATTTTTTATCCAAAATACAAATGGCACTCTGCCAAAATTTTTACAGGAATTACTAATAGTCCAAATGTGTTAGCTCTTTCACTTAAGATAAAAAAAAAAATTAACACCTGTAAATAGTGCTCACCACTGTAAAAGAAGTAAGAAATGTTTTAAAATCCCTTGTAGTGTATTTAATGGATTATCAGTAGACGAAGTTGGTAATTCTTTAGGTATACTACGGGATCATGTTATGCCTTACAGAGGGGTAAGGTGTGACAGTATTCCTCATTAGCCATTGGCTATCGAGATGAAATGTATATTGGTGTCATAATATGACTGTGTGATTTTACAAAAGTCATTTTGTGATTTATGAAGTGAGAATTAATGTAATTATGAGAATTTATTTGACTTTAACTTGAAAATATGATTTATACCTATTTAACAGTTTACTTGTTGCATTTGGAAAGATTGTGATTTATTATGGCATAAATTAGTATTTTCGTTATGTTGTGCACCACTGTGTATTTTCACTCAGCAATGCAACAACTATTCAGGCAAGGCAACAGAATAGGCTGCTTGTGACAAAAAGTACTACGCTGTCAGATTTTTTTGGGTATTTGAATTATACACCTATGTATAATTTTTATTTTAATATATATGACTATATGTATGTATTATATTTGGTCTTGAGCAGTTGTACAATGATGTTGTAAATTATTTTGTTATGTAAAAATGTTGTAATATAAACCTTTTATTTTAATTTATGAAATTCTCAATTATTTTTTTTATTTGAATTTTTTTATGAATTGAGTTTGAATAGTGAATGTGAAATTGAGTTGTGTTGAGATATATTGGAGGTTGGGGTTGAGAATGAAAATTTATTGGGAGTGTTTTCACAAGTTTTTGAAGAACTGTTTTCCCCAAATATAGACGGCACTCTGCCAAAATTAAAAAAAAAAAATTTGAGGCAAAATAAAACTTAGCAAAATTTTCACCTAATATTTAAACTCCAACTAAAAGTTTTAATACCTGTCAAAATTGCTCATCACCTTTAAAAGATTTTTAAAATCCCTTGTAGTGTATTTAATGGGTTATTAGTAGGCGAAGTTCGGTAATTCACTAAGTATACTACAGGATCATGTTATGCCTTACAAAGGGGTAAAGTGTGACAAGAAAAGACCAAATCTTCACTAATTAAGAAAAGGATTGATTTTTGACCAAGCTGCCCAACTAGTGTCATTGACTTCATATTTTGCTACCCTATTTTATTTTTTCTTTCTTTTTCTATTTATTCTCCTCTTATTTAGTGAGATTTTCTCCTAAAGAGCAAGATTAAGTCTAGGTGCACCCTAAACCTATCTCCATTGGCTGAACTGGGCTTCAAGTAAGGTTTTAATGGGCTTTGCTTCGGATGGCTTTTCCTAGGAGCTCCACCTAGTTTAAATTAGTTTGGTGATGCTCTGGGTTATGTATAACTAAAGCACAAGAGGTCCATGCCTTGCTTAAAAGCCTGGTACACTCCCTAAACTATATATATTTTTTAATCTTTTAATTGTTTTCTATTTTTATTTTATCTTCTACTTATTTTTGTTTTTATATGTACAACATCTCATTTCTCTTATTTAGTACATTTAGTGTTCCTCAAAGCCTTTCAAAACTTTCATCATTAGGCTCATGATTGCCTTATATATGTAGGTTCTGTAAGGTATCAAAAATAGAAGTCTATCGTTTACCCCCTATTTTGGTAGGGTTTGGAATTAACATTGAAGGTGCTACCAAGGATTGTTAAACTATTAATCCACTATATTTTGGGACTAATAGAACCTTGGCATGTTGTTCTCCATAACTAATTTAGCTCCATCTTCCCATAACACTACCATAAAGCTTAGATATAAAAGCCTCAAGAGGCATAAGATTGACTGGAGTTGCCACCCAAATGATAACTAGGACAAATACTTTAGAAGGGATGTGGATGATGACTTTACCCCTTATAGAGGTCCACTACCCTTCTCTTACTATGAGCCTAATGACCTAGGTTCAGGATAGTGAGTATCGAAGTGGGAAGGTGTTAGGCACCCTTTCTATATGGACTTACCTTAAAACAAAGGCCAACCCCATACTTGTGTTTCTTATAGCCTGCCTTATTATTTCTTTATTAAAGTTCTTGATCATACAATGCATGTAACACCCTCCCTGTAGCAACTTCGTACATTCTACTGCTTCGGTGACCAGTGTCAGTCCGGACAACTAGAACGTCTGAAAAAATATTTAAACTAAAGTGAGGAACCATAATTAACTCAAATATTAATAAGAAAAATTTATAAAAACTTTTAGAACTAAAATACCACCAAGTTAAATGAGCCGGTGCCCAAGCGATGAGTAACCTAGTAGGAAGTTGCGGTTCTCGCAACTAGGAGCCTTAGACTTGAAGGAAAATTCATAAAATAATTTTTGGGACTCCAGAGAAGGGTCATTGAGGTTCATATGGCATTAGAATGCCAAGAAAATGCTTAGAAAAAAATTTCAATTGGTACAGACAATTTTAGTCTGTTAAGCCAAACAGAGGGCATTTTGGTCATTTCGTCTTCAGAGGTGATTTTTGGTCGACTTGTCTAGTTAAGTAAATAATTATTATGACATAAAATATGAATAAATATTGCTACAAATTAAATTGAAAATGAGTAGAGAAGAAAAGGAAAGAAAATGAGATTAAATGATAATTTTCACATCACATAATGTCATCAACCCTTGCCCCACCAATCACAATTAAGTTAACCTATTAAAAAGGGATAATTGAGACAAAATTAATCAAAAGCAATTAGATTCATCTCCTTCACCCAAACCAGCCATTTCCTCTCCTCCATACCCAACCACCATTTAAAGCTTATCAAAGCTTCAATTCCCACCTTAAACCACCTCAAAACCCTAACTTGCCTTCATTAAAAATTATCCCTACCACTAGAGCAAGCTTTGGGCAGCAATTTGAAAGGAAGAAAGTGAAGTTTTTAAACCTTGAAAAGTGCCTAAGTCAAGGTTATTGCCAATTTATTCTAAAAATTTTGTGTATGGCTGCCATTGAACATGATGTTGGTGTTGTAAACTATGGATTGTATGTGTATGAAAATTTTAGTTATTGGAGTTAGGGTTTGAGGCATAAAACTTAAATTTTGTTTATGTGTTGGTGAATGAAAGTTTAAATGATCAATTAGTGACCATTTGGCTGTGTATGATGATGAAATGAAAAGAGTTGTGGCTTGGTATTTGAGATTGGTAAGCTGCCTTGATTGACCTACAGGACTGACCATGAGTCCAGCAGGTTTGGGCAGCCAGAAATGGAGTTGTATAGGTTCAATTGGTACAAGGACAATTGGGCATGAAACTAGACACATAATGGCACAACTTTGATGAAGAAACCATGCCCATAAAACCAAAGCAAGTTGACCTAAAGATTGCCCTAATCCAGGTGACCTGCATTCTACCTGGGCAAAATGACCAAATGAACTGTGTTTAATCATTTAGCCATAAATCATTGTAGAAAGGTCCAATTAACCTGAAATTTTACCAGAAACAAGCTGAGATATAGATACAACTTTCAAAAAGAAACCTAACCCAAATTATGGCCATAACATATTTAAAAGGTGACCTGTAATCACTGCTTAAAATACTGTAGATTTGGTCAGTCCAGAAAATCTTGAAAATTTGTAATCCGGCCAATTGTGGTTTTTGGGTCATAACTTGAGCTACAAAACTCCAAATGGAGTGATTCAAAAAAAGAAATGTAACTAGACAAAAAAAGGAACAACTTTCATGTTATCACTTTGCCAAATTCCCACTGCAAAAATGACTAATGAAACAGTAAACACAAAGCTCGAAATCTGAAAATTTTGAACAATTAACATTAAGCTTAGAAATGGTATTGGCACCAATACCAGCAATTTTAGAATGCAAAATGTGGTATGTTGGGAGTATTAAAACCAATGTACCTATTGTCTATGCAAAAGTCAACATTTTAGTTGACTAATGAAATGAATAGTAACCCCTAAACTTAAATTTCAAGAATTGTAAAGTTTAAAAGTGTAACATGCCCTAGTACACCTAGCAAGATTGGTTTGGATAGGTTGGCATGGCAATAGGGTTCAGTTAGCAGTACTGCACATGGCATTATGCCATTATGTGATTTCATGACTTTTAGCCATTCTGACATTGTGTTGATATTTGGCCTTGTGCCTAATGTTATTACAGCTTATTAGCTATTTTGTTGCACACCGGGAGATGCAGATGTGACCAATGGTGTGATGGCCCGAGGTAATAGATACCCAGTGCCAGTTTACCTATTTATCCAATCCAGTCATCTAGTATAGGTTACTTGGGCAACCAGAAATGAAAGTGGATAAGTTTAATGAAATTATGAATATAACAAATACAAAATAAATAAGATTACCAATAATGATCGAAAAATTCTCTGTATAAGACATCAGAACATATACTGCATAGTTATTTTCTATTATTTCTTTTTATTTTATAATTGGCACTACTAAGCATTATTGCTTAGCGCGTCGCTTTTTGCCATGTGTAGGTTCTGGAGAGACAGACAGAAAGCCCAGCAGACTACAGACTGGGTGAGGTCACAGATTTGCCTAGCGTCAGAGTCACCTCTCATCTACAGTGCATCAGTGGTAGGACCTTTAGGTCCCTTTCGAAATTATGTTTTTGCATTTTGTATTAGGTAGTAGTTTGTGATTTGTAAATTATGAACTCATGTAAATAGTAAATTTATGTGATCATATGTTGATGTACATATTTTGAAGAATTTTGTTAATTAATATAATTTGAGAATATCTTCATGAAATTTTAGTTGATTTTGAATTTGAATGAAATTGTGGATTAATGTCGAGAACTTAAAATGATTGCCAATGTTGAGACCATGTTGATGGTTATTGGAGTTTGAGAATGATTGGAAATGATTATTGGAAGTGTTTTTCACAGGTTTCGAAGAACTGTTTTCTCCATTTTTAACCGGTACTCTGCCGGATTTTCTATAAAATTTGCGGAACCTCAAATAAATTTGTGATTTCAATAAATGACTGAAATGAATTATATTTCACAAATTGTACTCCATAACTATGAAAAAAAAATAAATTAGGAAGAACAAAAATGAATGAATTAAAATAGGGTGTTCCGGTACACTGTGTGACATATCTTGCTTGGCTACACTGTAGATGGGTAAGGGGTGTCACAATGCAAGTCTAAATTAAAAATACACATATAGTTTATTTAAACATTCCACACCCAGTACATGCGCATATTTATTGCCCTAAGTCACACTTTCTATATTAAAAATTATCACCTTATATACCATGTTTCTCTATTAAAACGTTTCTATGTTCTTTTCATGCTTCGGGTTGATTTACATATAATAAAGACAATTGGGAATATAAACAACCCCTAAGTATGCATCCCATGTCTCTATCATGCATAACTTGTTTTATTTTATCATTTTTCCATAAGTTAGTTCATTAAGTTATTTACATGCAATTTTAGTGAGTGAAAGCAAGAAATAAAACAAACAAAGAAAGAATGAAGGAGAAATGATTACAACCCTTGAATGAACTTACAACTAAAAGAAATGAGGGAGGAAAAAAGAATTACAAACGCATAAACTTTAAAATTAAGTCCTACTATGTTACATGGCCCATTGGCCCATTTCCCCATTCAAGGGTCTTAAAGTCTACCTTAGGGTTTTCTGATTGGTTTTGGTCCACTTGCCTTATTTGGAGATGTCACACCTTACACCTCTGTAAGGCATAACATGATCCCGTAGAATACCTAATCAACTATCAAACTTCACCTATCGATAATTCATTAAGTACACTATAAGGGATTTTAAAACCATTTTCTTACATTTTGAAAGTGGTGAGCACTTTGGTAGGAATTAAAATCATTTAATTGAAGTTTCAAAGCTAGTTAAAACTTTTGCCCATTTCATTTTTTCGCAAATTTTATAAAAATTTCGGCAGAGTACCGTCTGTATTTTGAGAAAACAGTTCTTCAAATACCTAAGAAAAACACTTCCAATAAATTTTCCACAACTCCCAACCTCCAAATAATCACAAGTCAAACCACTTCAAAATAATTCCACAATTTAATCCAAGTTTTCATCTCAAAATATTTCATCATTTCATTCAATAAAGCTAATTTACATTCACAAGTTTAATTTACAGATATAAAATACAAAAATAATATTATTACAATTTATTATACAACTGCTCAACTTTACATTGATACATAAAACATTACAATATTTACATCAAATAATTACAAGGGTATAAATAAATACCCGTACAAAAAGGATCATTGAAGTCCACTATCTCAGTAGTAGCTCACTCTGCAGTTTTCTCCTTGCCCTTATCTGCGACAGCAAAATAAGCTATCACTTAGTATAAAAATACTCAGTGGTGCACAATAAAAATTTCAAATACAATACATAAAACATTCATTGACAAAACACAATTTAAATATTGCATAATTACATTTCACAAATTATCGAAACTCATTATAGCACAATTTTGGGTCAAATAATTTAATAAACACAGTGTTGCCAATTTATACACAACTTAAGCCATGATACAAAATTTCTGATCAATGCCGCATTGTACACCACGATAAAGCAATCTACAACACCATTAATCGAAATCAATGAGGGAGGTGGCTAGCTAGCTAATGAGTACTCATCCGATCTGCAACCTCAATTGGTAAACCAGAATGGGAGGAAAATAATCGATCTTAACCCCATAAATAGAGGAGGAATAATAAGGCACTATCATGCTAATTGTGAATCAAAAATCCATTTCAAACATTTTATTCAAATATTGCATACAAAAATCAAATCAATTTCTAAAGTTACAATTTCATCATAAAGTGGCAACACAAAAGTTCTTAAACTCATTATGCGTACTAAATTAATTTTTCAAGGACAAAATGCTAAAATAGGGTTTGTTGCGAACAAACCTAACGTGAGTCATCTCTAGGCCTTGACTCAGTCTCTCAAACATTCTGAGTCTTTTTCAGCTGAAACACAAAATTTATAGTGTCTCAGTATCTTTACTTCATAACAATTCCAATAACTAATTCCAATAACTAATTCCAATATGTTTATTCTTACATTCTTGCAATTTCATGTTGAGATTACTATTTATGGTACTATTCAAGTCAGTTTGTTGACTTTTTACGGCTTAATAGGTATGGGAACTCCAACTTCGCCCACATACCACATTTTGGTCACCAATTTTATTGGTTTTGGTTGTTTTCTCAAAACTTAGGTCTTTTAGGCAAAATTGCAAATTTTCAGTTTTGGTATCTTATGTTGCACTGTTCCATTGATCATTTTGCTGTTAAAATTAGGCTAAGTTTTCTTCATAGAAATGTCCCTTAATGTCTTAACTTTATTCGCCTTTTTGAATCACTCCATTTGGAGTTTTGTAGCTCAAGTTATAGCCATTTGAATCATGGTTGTCGGATTAGACTTAGCCAGATTTTCTGGGCAAATTCTGGTTCTGGCAGTTTTAGGTCACCAAATTTGGGTGGCCAAAAGACTTAGTTAAGGGCATAATTTGAGTTTGTGTTCTTCATGAATGTTTTAGGTATATATCTCAAATTTCCACTGGTAAAATTTCAGGTCATTTAGACCTGCCTAACCCAAGTTATGGCCAAATGAATAAATATTGTTCATTTGGTCATTTTTGTACAGGTCAAATTGCCTAAGTCCGGATTTGGTCAATTTGTTCACTAGGTTTTGGTCACTTTTTGGGCATGATTCCTGTTCCATTTTATGTCCATTTTATTCCCAATTGGCCTCACACCAATTGGACTTGTAAATTTTCAGTTTTGGTCCCTGAAAGGGACCTTGGTCCTGCTGCCTGCAGCATAACCCTAAGCAATCCGAATTTGCATTTAGTTGCAACACTTCTAACATACTCCAATTGGTCACAAATGACCATTTCTCACTTTAAACCAAGTCCAACACACCATTTAACACATTCTCACATTTTTGTTTTCCAAACCCTAGGTGCCAAACCCTAATTCACCAATTTGTTACACCTAATTAATTCTAAGCATACCAACATCACTTCCACACTCATACAAACTTACCTACACTTTTAATTCAATCAAAACACATGTATACACCTATCAAACCCTAGCTGGCCAAATTTTCTTCTAGTCCTCCAACAATTATTTTCATTTCATTTTAAGCATATTTCCAAGTTCTTCATGCTATAAATACTAGAATCAAACCAAAAAAATTCAAGTTGGATCACTAACCTTAGTGCAGAATTTTAATCTTCAATTCTCCTCACTTTCTTAGTTTTAATGGCATCCAAGCTTCATATTAAGGTCCACTTGCAACATTTGCTTAAGGGGGTTAGGGAATTTGTGGCTGAATTTAGGGCTTATGAGAGCTTAAGGTGAGCTCCCATAGTGGTTTCAAGAAAGAAAAATGAGAGAGAGAGAGCTAAGGGAGAGGGATGGCAACAAGATGAAGATAAATATATTTTATTTTTTTTCCTTTTGTTTTATGTGTATTAGGAAGACCACAAATTAAATTAAATAAATTTTAACTTATAGTATTTATGGCGTTATGCATGATGTCATGCATGATGTCATCTCTTTTCACTTTTTCATTTTCTTTTTTTTTTCTATTTATTTTTCCATTAGTTCTTTAATTTAATTTCCGATTCTGAAATTTTCTTTTCTCTAATTTTATTTGACAGTTAGGTTAGGAGTCAGCTATCGAGGTCAATTGACCAAATTGCCCCTTGCCGGTTTAACCAGGTTTGCAAATAATTCAATATTTTTTTCGACTCCCTTACCTAATTATTTGACTGGCTTAACAATTCTTTTTCATGATTTTCTCTTTTCCACTGTGTTTGCAATAGTCCTAAGGACTACAACATCATATTTTACGGTTAGAAATTTGAGTTTAAATTGACTTCGCAGTCCTTCCCGAGAAGGTCACCCATCGCTGTGACTGTCGTCTCATTTAACTTCTTATGTTATGTTTTTCTTATTTATACTTAACTAATTGGCAATTACTAATTATTTGTGTTCAGGGCTTATCTAGTTGTCTTAAGTGTGGTTCTAATCCTCTTAATTATCCAGACCGACACCGGTCACCGGAATAGTAAAATATACCAGGCTATGCAAATAGGGTGTTACAATTCTCCCCCCCTCCCCCCCTTAAAATAAATTTTGTCTCAAAATTTTACTTGGTATCAATCTCTGAACAGCTATGGGTGTTGTCTCCTCATGTCCTCCTCTTGTTCCCAAGTAGCTTCTTGACCCGAACGATGGTTCCACAACACTTTAACTAACAGGATCTGCTTGTTCCGTAGCTGCTTTACCTCATAAGCCAAAATCTCTATGGGTTCTTCTTCATATGTGAGGTCTGGATTGTAACACCCCTAAGTTCGGTAGTGCGTTCTACTGTTCCTGTGACCAGTGTTGTCCGAACCGCTAGAATTCCTAGAACTACACTTCGATATGAGTGAGGAGTCATAAAATAATGAAATAAAAGAAAAGAAAATACAAGAAAAACAAAGGAAAAATAATAGCAAAGAAGTGTAACCAAGTTAAGCGAGCCGAGAACCCTAGCGATGGGTGACCTTTGGAAGTCACGGTGTGGACCGTTGACTAGCTGGATCATGGAACTCAAAAATATTTTTGACTTAAAGAGACATCAATTGAAGTATAAATACTATTATAAATATCAAACAAAAATTAATTAATTAGTACAAAGAAAAGTGAGAAATTGAAAAACGGATAAAATCTCGTGTTACCGAAAAATCAGGAATACAACCCGAACAAGGGCATTGTGGTCATTTGACACCCCGAGTTTCCTTTTGACCTAAATGTCCATTAAAAATAAATAATATTACATATGGAAAATATAATGAAAAATTAATTTAGTGGCACCTAATGTAAATAGCAAAAATGGGGTTTAAATTAGGTAATTAACACTTTTAACTTATTAAATCATTAAATATTGATGAGTGGAGCACTTTGGGGATTAAATTAACCTTATGTGGGCAGGTGTAAACCCACTAACACCTTCATCTTCTTCATTCAAACACCATGGCCAAAATGAAAAGCTTGAGAGTCTTCCATGGCCAAAATTGATGAAGCTTCCTAATCTCCTCCATTCTCACCTCCAACCACCAAAGTTTCTTCACTAATATTGATCCCCACCTCACAAGGAAGAAGTAGATACTAAATTTAAGGGAGTTTGGTGTAGATTTAACAAGCCTCATTAAGAGGTAAGTTGGTGTTTTCCCGCCTAAGCCATTCCCCACAGTCTAGTAGAACCTGCAGTGCTAACATGGAATGACTTTCTTAGGGAATTCAGACAAAAATATGTCCCTGATGCTTATGTAGACCAGAAGCTACAAGAGTTCCTAAGTCTGAAACAGTGGAGCAGATCAGTGGCTAAGTATGAAAGAGAATTTTCCTGCCTAAGCCATTATGCAGTAAATCTACTTTCTACCAGCAGGGAGAGATGCAAGAGGTTTGAAACCGGCTTGAAGCCCAGTATCAGATTACAAGTGGTCGGATTCAAACACACTAACTTCTCTGAACTTGTTTCTCAAGCCCTAGAGTTGGAAAGAATTGAGTCTGAAGCAGCTCCTGAGAAAAAGAAATCAGAGAAGACAGAGGAAGAGGGAAAATCAGTAGAACAGAGTTCCAGTGGTCCTACTGGAAAGAGGAAGAAACATGGGGGACACAACAGAGGTGGCAAGAAGTCTGGTAGGGGAAGATATTTAGGACAGAAGCCTCCTCTATCTGGTCAGTAGAGTACCAGAGGGTCCTACCCTCCCCGCCAATGTGAAACATGTGGAAGAAATCATGGTGGGATATGCTATAAGGCTATTGGAGCCTGTTATAACTGTGGAGGCACAGGACATTTTGCCAAGGACTGCACTAGTAGTCACAGAGTTAGACCACCTCTTACTACTGTAGAAGGGTCAATTCAGAGCCCTGTCACCAGAAGTTCACAACCACCTAGCAGAGGTAGAGGCAGGGGTAGAGGTAATCCAGCAGGTAGCCAAGACACAGTGAAATAATCAGAACAAGATAGTGCTCCAGTCAGAATCTATGCAATGAGACAGAGAGAAGAGGTCGAGACATCTGATGTTGTGGCTGGTACCTTATCAACTTTTAATCAAAATGTGTTTGTGTTATTTGATCCAGGTTCTACGCATTCTTATGTGAGTGCTAGCATCATTGATTGCATTGCTGTTCCATGTACAAAAATGGACTTTGAGGTGCTAGTAACAAGTCCACTAGGACAGGAGGTCAGGGTTAATAGAATGTATAGGGATTGTCCTTTGGTGATCCACGGACACACTTTTCTGTCTGATTTCATTGAAATGCCCTTCAGAGATTGTGATATCATCTTGGGCATCATGCCATGATTTACTGTAGGCTGAAGACAGTCACTTTTGGCCTCCCTCAGTACAGTGATGTGGTAATACATGGGGAGAGGAAGTTATTGCCATCAAACATCATCTCTGCTGCACTAGCCAGAAAAATGATTAGAAAGGGGTGTGAAGCATACTTGGCACATGTGGTAGACACCCAAGTGGGGAGTCCAGCATTGAAGGACATCCCTACGAAGATATGACTTTCGGATGTGTTTCTGATGAATTGCCAGGATTACATCCAGAAAAAGAAGTGCAGTTTGAAATTAATGTTATGCTTGGTGTGGATCCAATCTCCATAACACCATATAGAATGGCACCAGCTGAGTTGAAGGAGTTGAAGATATAGTTGCAAGAATTACTTGAAAAGGGCTTCATCCACCCTAGTGTGTCACCTTGGGGAGCACCAGTGTTGTTTGTTAAGAAGAAAGATGGTACTCTCCGCTTATGTATAGATTACCAGTAGTTGAATAAGGTGACAATAAAGAACAGATATCTATTGCCTCGCATTGATGATCTGTTTGATCAGTTGAAGGGTGCAGCTGTATTCTCCAAAATTGATTTGCGATCTGGTTATTATCAGTTGAAGGTGCAAGAGAAGAGTATTCCAAAAACTGCTTTCAGAACTCGGTATGGCCACTATGAGTTTCTAGTAATGCCATTCGGGTTAACAAATGCTCCAGCTGCTTTTATGGATCTGATGAATACTATCTTCAGACCATATCTCAACCTATTTGTGGTGGTGTTTATTGATGACATTTTGATATATTCAAGGAATGCAGAGGAGCATGACAGACATCTGCGGATTATACTGCAGACTTTAAGGGAGAAACAACTATACGCCAAATTGTCGAAGTGTGAATTTTGGCTGAAAGAAATCTCCTTTTTGGGACATGTTGTGTCAGCTGAAGGGGTCAAGGTAGATTCCAGCATGGTAGAAGCTATCCTTAATTGGAAACCGCCCAGGAATATTACAGAAATTCGCAGTTTTCTGGGTTTAGCTGGATATTACCATCGGTTTGTGAAGGGGTTTTCTATGTTATCTTCTCCACTGACCAAACTGCTTCGAAAAGATGTAAAATTTCAGTAGACAGACAAATGTCAGCAGAGTTTTGATGAGTTGAAGAGGTGTTTGACTGAAGCTCTAGTCCTCACTTTACCTACTCTAGGTAAAGAATACACAGTTTATAGTGATGCTTCTCACAATGGGTTAGGCCGTAATCGATGCAAGATCGAATGTCATTGCTTATGCGTCACGCCACTAAAACCGCATGAGAGGAACTATCCAACACATGATTCGAGCTAGCTATTGTTTTTGCTCAAGATCCGAGACACTATTTATGCAGGAGAAATATTACATTTACACAGATCATAAGAGCTTGAAGTATTTGGGCACCCAGAAGGAATTAAATTTGAGGCAAAGGAGATGGTTAGAACTGATTAAAGACTATGATTGCTTAATAGACTATCAGCAAGGGAAAGCAAATGTGCTGGCTGACGCCTTAAGTCGCAAGACTTTGGCAAGTCTCAGAGTTTTTCCTTTGTCCATGGTATATGAATTGAAAGCACAGCATGCCAGTTTAGAGATTGATGATGAGGATGACGGTAGTTGCTTGGCATGTACAACGGTGTTGATTGATCATATCAGAATGGCTGCTCAGAGTGATGATAAATATCAGAAGCTACTGAAAGAAGTCCAGCAAAGCAAGAAACCTGAATTCTCTATGAGAGATGATGGGTTATTACTACATCAGGGCAGAATGTGCGTTCCTAGTGATGTGGAATTGAGACAAATCATTATGAAGGAAGCACATGAGTCTCCTTTTGCTATGCACCCTGGTGGAACTAAAATGTACAGAGGGCTGAAAGAGCATTACTTGTGGATGGGTATAAAGAGAGATATAGCTGAATTTGTTTCCAAGTACCTAACTTGCCAGCAAGTAAAGGCACAACATCAACTTCTAGCTGGTTTGTTACATCCTTTGCCAGTACCAGAGTGGAAATGGGAACGAATAACTATGGATTTTGTTACAGGACTTCCAAGGACACAAAGTAGTCATGATGCAGTATGGGTTATAGTTGATAGATTGACCAAGTCTGCTCACTTTTTACCAGTTCGGATGGATTATAGTCTGGAAAGATTGGCCAGATTGTACATATATGAGATTGTGAAATTGCATGGAGTGCCAGTATCAATTGTGTTTGACAGAGATCCTAGGTTCACTTTTAGATTCTGGGGTAGTCTTCAGAGAGCCCTAGGAACTAGATTAAACATCAGCACAGCATTCCACCCATAGACAGATGGCCAGTCTGAGAGTGTTATTCAGATATTGGAGGATATGCTACGAGCTTGTGTGATTGAGTTTGAAGGTAGTTGGGATACACACTTGCCTTTGATTGAGTTTGCTTATAACAACAGCTACCAATCAAACATTGGGATGCCTCCATATGAAGCTTTGTATGACAAAAAGTGCAGAACTCCCTTATATTGGGATGAAGTAGATGAAAGGAAGATGATTGGGCCAGAAATTATTCAGCAGATAGAGGAAAAGATCAGATTGATCAGAGATAGACTCAAGGCTGCATCAGACCGTCAGAAGTCCTATGTTGATCTGAAGAGAAAAGATATTGCATATGCAGTGGGTGATCAAGTATTCCTCAAAGTTTCTCCTTGGAAGAGGATTATGAGATTTGGCAGAAAGGGGAAACTGAGTTCTCATTTCATCGGACCATATGAAATTCTGGAAAGAGTGGATCCTTTGGCATATCGGTTGGCATTACCTCTAGAGCTAGCAAGGATACACAGTCTCTTCCATGTGTCCATGTTAAGGAGATACAGATCTGACCCATCTCATGTACTATCAGTTGAAGAGATTGAGGTAAATCCAGACCTCTCATATGAGGAAGAACCCATAGAAATTCTAGCATATGAGGTGAAGCAGCTGAGGAAAAAATAGATACACCAGTTAAAGTCTTTGTGGAACCATCATTCGTGCCAGAAGCTACTTGGGAACGTGAAGAGGATATGAGGAGACAGCACCCACAGCTGTTCAGAGACTAATGCCAGGTAAAATTTCGAGATGAAATTTATTTTAAGGGGGGAGAATTGTAACACCCCTAAGTTCGGTAGTGCGTTCTACTGTTCCTGTGACCAGTGTTGTCCAGACCGCTAGAATGCCTAGAACTACACTTCGATATGAGTGAGGAGACATAAAATAATGAAATACAAGAAAAGAAAATACAAGAAAAACAAAGGAAAAATAATAGCAAAGAAGTGTAACCAAGTTTAGCGAGCCGAGAACCCTAGCGATGGGTGACCACACCGGGAAGTCACGGTGTGGACCGTTGACTAGCCCTGGACTGCGAGGAACCCTGAAAAATATTTTTTTGACTTAAAGAGACATCAATTGAAGTATAAATACCATTATAAATATCAAACAAAAATTAATTAATTAGTACAAAGAAAAGTGAGAAATCGAAAAACGGACAAAATCTGGTGTTACCGAAAAATCGGGAATACAACCCAAATAGGGGCATTGTGGCCATTTGACACCCCGAGTTGTCTTTTGACCTAAATTTCCATTAAAAATAAATAATATTACATTTGGAAAATATAATGAAAAATTAATTTAGTGGTAGCTAATGTAAATAGCAAAAATGGGGTTCAAATTAGGTAATTAACACTTTTAACTTATTAAATCATTAAATATTGATGAGTGGAGCACTTTGGGGATTAAATTAACCTTATGTGGGCAGGTGTAAACCCACTAACAGCTTCATCTTCTTCATTCAAACAACATGGCCAAAATGAAAAGCTTGAGAGTCTTCCATGGCCGAAATTGATGAAGCTTCCTAATCTCCTCCATTCTCACCTCCAACCACCAAAATTTCTTCACTAATCTTGATCTCCACCTCACAAGGAAGAAGTAGATACTAAATTTAAGGGAGTTTGGTGCAGATTTAACAAGCCTTATCAAGAGGTAAGTTGGTGTTTTTTTATTATTGTTTAATTAAAGTTTGTAAGGATGTTATGGGTGTTTGAATTATGGAGAGATTTTTGAGGTTTGATGTTTAAAGGGGGAATTGTACTTTTGGCAGCCATGGAAACACCTTGAAGACAGTTTATTTTTGCTTGTAAATGGTGGATTAAAGGATTGATTAAATATTTATGTGTGTAAGAAATTATTTGGGTGATGTATGCTTAGTATATGTGTGATTGTGTATTGAAATTTGAATGCTTGGAAATTATGGCAATGTAATGCATGAATCGACAGCCTGGTTGGGTGAACCATAAGGATGTTATTTCATGTTTGGATTATGGAATATTAATGTTGAATTGTGATAGTGGTTATGGGAGTTTGAGTGTATGTATGATGGTGTGAGGTTGGACATGTAGAAGTGTTATGGTTAGGTGATTGAATTGTTATAAATTGGGTTTGAAAAATTATGTACTAAATGGTGCACATTGAATGTAATTGTAAGCTGCCAAAATGACCTATAATATGCTGCAAATTATGTTTAGGCTATGGTACAACCAGAATTGGCTTGAATGTTGAGTTTGGTAAGTGTTAAAAGTGATCCTTGATGTGTATGAAAGAAATGCAATAAGGTAGTTTGTGTTTTGGGCCTAGAACTTAAAGTGTGTGGCTCCAATTGGTATGAGACCAATTGGAGGTGAAACTAGGCACAAAATGTGCCAACTTTCATGAAGGAAGCATGCCAAAATTCTGCTTGTAAGGTAATTTGACAAGTGACCAAATCCGGATTAGTGCAATTGAGGCCTGAAAATTGACCATTTGGGTAGCGGTTAGTGTTTAGGCCATAACTCACTCAAAACAGGTCCAATTGACCTGAAATTTTTACCATGAATAGTTAAGACCCATATTTACAAGTCTTATGAAGACACCAAAACCCATAAATGGCCATAAGCAAGTCAAATAGCTTGCACAAATTCGGGTCCAAAAACTGGCCGAACCAAAATTGACCTAAAATGACCTAAAGTGACCAATTTTGATGCATTTTGACCAGTAGTAGTAAAATGACCATAACTTGGTCTACATAACTCAGAATGACCTGAAATTTTGCCCCGCGTGCAATAAAAGATAGATCTACAAGTTTGTAGTTTTGATCAAGGAAACTAGGTCGTCCGGCTTGGTCAAACTAGTATCCCGGAATCCAGCAAATTGTAAGAAAATGCAATATACAAGGAAATGAATTTGGTAACATGTACCAACCCTAAAAGACTATTGAATGTGACAAATTAGTAACATTAAAACCTAATTTACCTAGAATGCATTTAGGGTCAACATATTAGGTTGACTAAGCAAATAATAGAATTCAGTGAATTAATTATCGGGCATTATCGTTAGAGACAGTTTAAATGAATACTGAAACACTTCAAATTGTTTTTCTTAGTAGCAAAGACTCAGGGAAAGGAAAGGAAACACTGAGTCAAGGCCAAGAGACAGTTATCAGAGGTTTGTGCACAACAGCTAATTCTTTTGAATTTTTTAATTGAAATGAATTATGACTATTTGTACATTATTGTTTTAAATTGTGGAAATGTGTTTGAATGAATATTTATTGCTTGAAAAGCATTGTAAATGGTTTGAAACTGTGAAAAATTGTTTGAATGATATTGATGGATACTTATTGATTGAAAAGCATTGGAAATGATTTGAAACCAGAGCTATCATGTATATTGATTGTATTCCTCGCTAGCATGTCTAGTGGGACGAATTGAATTCCCTCTCTGGTTGAAGTGTTGAGGTGTGTGCCTGTTGAGGATGAATAGAATGAGTACTCATATTTTTGCTAGCTAGCTATGTTATTCCTCATTAGCCATCGGCTTCTGGGACGAATTGAATACCTCATTAGCCATTGACTTTTGGGACGAATTGTGATTTATTGATATGTATTGTAAGATTGTGAAATGGAGTTTAAATTCTTATTGACATTCACTGTCTTTTGAATTTAACTATATTTTGATTTCTGAGATTTATTGTGATATTGTAAAATAGAGTTTAAATTCCTTATGACATTTATTGTCTTGAATCTAACTATGGTTTTACGTATCCACTATTTATATGATTTATGAATTGTGATTTAAAGTTGTATTTGGTAAATGTTGTGCACCACTGAGACATTGTCTCAGCGATAGCTTTTCATTGCTGTCGCTGGTAGACAGACGGACAGGGCAGCAGACTAGGCTGCTAGTGCATTCCGCGAGAGATCATCGGTTATATTGAGTATACTCCATTTTGCATTTTGTACTGTAATGTATATTCACTATATGTATATTTTGTTCTTGGTTTGAGCAGTTGTAAAATAAAATTGTACCTTGAAGTTGTAAAATAAATTATGAGTTATTTTGTCTTTTAAAATTTGTACTATATCTCTTTAATCTCAGTCTTTGAAAAATTATTGTGGAATTGAGTTGAGGAAAATATTGTGTTGTTTAACTGTTGGAGTTGAGATTGAGAAATATATTGAAGTGTTTTTTTTACAGGTTTCCTGAAGAACTGTTTTATCCAAAATACAGATGGCACTCTGTCAAAATTTTTACAGAAATTCCTAATAATTCAAATGTGTTAGTTCTATCACTTCAGTTCAAAAAGTTTTTAACACCTGTAAATAGTGCTCACCACTGTAAAAAAAAAGAAGTAAGAAAAGTTTTAAAATCCCTTGTAGTGTATTTAATGGGTTATCAGTAGACGAAGTTGGTAATTCATTAGGTATACTACGGGATCATGTTATGCCTTACAGAGGGGTAGGGTGTGACATGGATTCACTTCAATTTCTTCTACTGGTAGTACATGAGATAGGTCTGATCGAGACCTCCTCAACATAGACACATGGAAGATATTATGTATCTTCTCTAACTTTGAAGGTAGTGCCAACCGATATGCCAAATGACCCACTCATTCCAGAACCTCATATGGCCCAATGAAGCGAGGACTCAGTTTGCCCTTTCTGCCGAATCTTATAATCCTCTTCCAAGGGGAAACCTTGAGGAATACTTTGTCACCCACTGCATATTCAATATCTCTTCTCTTCAGATCAACAGAGGACTTTTGACAGTCTGATGTAGTCTTAAGTCGATCTCTGATCACCCTGATTTTCTCCTCAGTTTGCTGAACAATTTTGGGCCCAATCATTTTACTTTCACCCACGTTATCCCAACACAACAGGGTTCTCCATTTTCTACCATACAAAGCTTTATATGGAGGCATCCCAATGCTTGATTGGTAGCTGCTGTTGTAAGCAAACTCAATCAAAGGCAAGTGCGTGTCCCAACTGCCCTCAAACTCGATCACACAAGCCCGTTGCATGTCCTCCAAGATCTAAATTACCCTTTCAGATTGGCCATCTGTCAGTAGGTGGAATGCAGTACTGAAGTTTAGTCTAGTTCCTAGGGCTTTCTGAAGGCTACCCCAGAATCTATAAGTAAACCTAGGATCTCTGTCTGATACGATGGATACTGGCACTCTATGCAGTCTTACTATCTCATCTATGTACAACTTGGCTAATCTTTCTAAACTGTAGTCCATTCAAATTGGCAGAAAATGAGCAGACTTGGTCAGTTTATCAACAATGACCCAAACCGCATCATGACTCTTATGTGTCCTCGGAAGTCCCATCACAAAATCCATTGTTATTCTCTCCCATTTCCATTTTAGTACTGGTAGTGGATGTAACAACCCAGTTGGTATTTGATGCTCTGCCTTAACTTACTAATAAGTTAGGCATTTGGAAACAAATTCAGCCACATCTCTCTTCATACCCATCCACCAATAATGCTCCTTTAGCCCTCTATACATTTTTGTACCACCAGGGTACATCGGAAAAGGAGACTCATGTGCTTCCTTCAAAATGATCTGCCTCAAATCAACATCATTAAGAACACACATTCTGCTCTGGTGTAGCAATAGACCATCATCTCTTATTGAGAATTCTGGTTTCTTGCCTTGCTAGACTTCTTCCAATAGCCTCTAATACTTCTGATCATTTTGAGTAGCCATTCTGATCTAATCAATCAACACTGGCTGTACATGCCATGCAACTGCTGTCTGCTCCTCATCATTAATCTCTAAACTGGCATGTAATGATCTCAACTCATGTACCATAGACAAAGGAGTAACCCGTAGACTTGCCATAGTCTTGCGACTTAAGGCGTCAGCCACCACATTAGCTTTCCCTGGCTGATAGTCTATCAGACAATCATAGTCTTTTATCAACTCTAACCATCTCCTCAATCTCAAATTCAACTCTTTCTGGGTGCCCAAATACTTCAAACTCTTATGATCTGTGTAGATGTAGCACTTCTCCCCATATAAATAATGTCTCCTAATCTTAAGAGAAAATACTATAGCTGCAAGTTCCAAGTCATGTGTCGGATAGTTCCTCTCATGCGGTTTTAGATGGCGTGATGCATAAGCAATAACATTCCGGTCTTGTATCAGTACACAACCTAACCCATTGTGAGAAGCGTCACTGTAAACTATATATTCTTTACCCGGAGTAGGTAAACTCATAATGGCCATAGCGGGTTCTGAAGGCCGTTTTAGAAATACTCTGCTCTTGTACTTTCAATTGATAATAACCTGATCTCTGGTCAATTTTGGAGAACACAGTTGCACTCCTCAACTAATCAAACAAGTCATCAATGTGGGGCAATGGGTATCTTTTCTTTATTGTCACCTTATTCAACTGCTGATAGTTAATGCATAACCGAAGAGTGCCATCCTTCTTCTTTACAAACAACACTGGCGCTCCCTAAGGTGAAACACTAGGGCGGATAAAGCCCTTGTCAAGTAGCTCTTGCAACTGCACTTTTAATTCTTTTAGTTCTGCTAGTGCCATTATGTATGGCGTTATGGAGATTGGGTTCACACTAGGTATAACATCAATCTCAAACTGCACTTCTCTTTCTGGAGGTAATCCTGGCAATTTATCAGGAAATACATCCGGAAAGTCACATACCGTAGGGATGTCCCTCAATGCTGGACTACCCACTTGGGTGTCTATCACATGTGCCAAGTATGCTTCACACCCCTTCCTAATCATTTTTCTGGCTAGTGCAGCTGAAATGATGTTTGAAGGCAATAACTGCCTCTCCCCATGTATTACTACATCATCGTATTGAGGAAGACCAAAAGTGACTATCTTCAGTCTACAGTTAATCATTGCATGATGCCTGGCTAACCAATCCATGCCCAAGATAATGTCATAATCTCTAAAGGGAATTTCAATCAAATTAGATAGAAAAGTGTGTCCTTGGATCACCAAAGGACAATCCCTATATAATCTATTTACCCTGACCTCCTGGCCTAATGGACTAGTTACTCGCACATCATAGTCCATTGGAACACACTGAATAGTAGTAGAACACATCACACTAGTACTAACATATGAATGTGTGGAGCCAGGATCAAACAACACATATACATCTTAGTCAAGGATGGATAAAATACCTGATACTACGTCTAATGTTTTAGCCTCCTCCCTGTGATGCATTGTATACACTCTGACTGGTGTGCCACTGGGTACTGTCTGGTTAACAGTGCTTTGACTTCCAGGAGTGTTACCAGGACCTCTACCTCTGTCTTTTCCTCTACCAGCTGGCTGTGACCCTCTAGGTGTAGAGACTTGGGCTGATCCCTCAGATGTAGCAGAAGGTCCAGATCAGCGCGGACAAGTACAATTCTTAGCAAAATGTCCGCTCCCTCCACAGTTATATCATACACTTATGGCCTTGAAACACACCCCACCGTGTGTTCTACCACAGGTCTCACACTACCGAACTGATAAAGATACTCAAGAAGCTTGCTGGGTTTGCTGACCAGACCGGGGTGGTCTTTGGCCAGAGAATCTGCCTCTGCTAGATCTGTGAAAACTAGATCCTCCAGACTGTTTCCTTTTCCCTGAACCACTTTTAGGTGCTTGACCAGTAGTCTTTTCAGTATTCTCTTTCTCTTGTGTACCCTTCTTCACTACCCCTTCTGATTCTATCCTTTCCAGTTCTAGGGCTTGTGAAATCAGCTCAGAAAAATTCTAGTGTCTGAATCCTACAACTTGTATCCTCATATTCGGCCTTAACCCGGACTCAAACCTCTTACATCTGTCTCTGGGAGTGGAGACTAAGCTTTCAGCATAGTGGCTTAGCCTTGAAAAGTCTCGTTCATACTCTGCTATTGTTCTATCCCCTTGTTTCAAACTCAGGAATTCCTGTAACTTCATATCCACATAAGCATTGGGAAGCCACTTCTATTGAAACTCCCTCAAAAAGTCTGACCAAGTCAACACAAGTGGCTTAACCAGGCTGTAGGGAATGGTCTTCCACCATTCATATGCATCCCCTTGTAGTAAAGAAACAGAGTACTCAAACTTCAACTCTTCTGCACACTGCAGCTTTCTGAAAACCCGTTCCATTCGCTCTAACCACTATTCTGCCTCCAGTGGATCCACTGTGCCCTTAAACACGATTGCCCCAAATTTCATCAATTTTTCATGTTGCTGAGCCGAGGGTTGTGGTTATGCTACAGATGCTTGCATCTGAGCTTAGGGTGGCACATTTCCCGCCATTTGTTGGAAAAATGCAGCCATCTGCTGTGCAAACTGAGCAGCAAACTGTGATGCTGGAGTAGGAGCTGGAGTGGCTGACCCACTCACATTCTAGAGTGCTGGGGCTTCCCCTTGAACCTTAGCCTCAACAGATTATTCCACGGAATGATCTCCTTCTTCCATTCCATTTCCCAAAAATTTATACATCCTGAGATCAAACACAAGGATGTTGACCACCGTTAATGCATATTCATGATGTAAATATGTCATCTGTATCAATTAAAGACACTTGAGCAGTTGTACTTATCAAAGAAATATTCCACACATAGTTAAAATTTATTGCAAAACCATGCTCTGATACCACTAAAACATGTCACACCTTACCCCTCTGTAAGGCATAACATGATCCCATAGAATACCTAATGAACTACCGAACTTCACCTATTGATAATTCATTAAGTACACTACAAGGGATTTTAAAACCATTTTCTTACATTTTGGAAGTGGTGAGCGCTTTGGTAGGAATTAAAATCATTTAATTGAAGTTTCAAAACTAGTTAAAACTTTTTCCCATTTCATTTTTCGGTAAATTTTATAAAAATTTTGGCAAAGTGCCATCTGTATTTTGAGAAAACAGTTCTTCAAATACTTGAGAAAAACACTTCCAATAAATTTTCCACGACTCCCAACCTCCAAATAATCTCTAGTCAAACCACTTCAAAATAATTCCATAATTTAATCCAAGTTTGTCATCTCAAAATATTTCATCATTTCATTCAATAAAGCTAATTTATATTCACAAGTTTAATTTACAAATATAAAATACAAAAATAATATTATTACAATTTATTATACAACTGCTCAACTTTATATTGATACATAAAACATTACAATATTTACATCAAATAATTACAAGGGTATAAATAAATACTCGTACAAAAAAGATCATTGATGTCCACTATCTCAGTGGCAGCTCACTCTACTGTTCTCTCCTTGCCCTTATCTGTGACAGTAAAATAAGCTATAGCTGAGTATAAAAATACTCAGTAGTGCACAATAAAAATTTGAAATACAATACATAAAACATTCATTGACAAAACACAATTTAAATATTGCACAATTACATTTCACAAATTATCGAAACTCATTATAGCACAATTTTGGGTCAAACAATTTAATAAACATAGTGTTGCCAATTCATACACAAATTAAGGCATGACACAAAATTTCCAATCAATGCCGCGTTGTACACCACCACAAAGCAATCTACAACGCCATTAATCGAAATCAATGAGGGAGGTGCCTAGCTAGCTACTGAGTACTCATCCAATCTACAACCTCAACTGGTAAACCAAAGAGGGAGGAAAATAATCGATCTTAACCCCATAAATGGGGGAGGAATAATAAGGCACTGTCATGCTAAGTGTGAGTCAAAAATCCATTTCAAACATTTTATTCAAATATTGCATACAAAAATCAAATCAATTTCCAAAGTTACAATTTCATCACAAAGTGGCAACGCAAAAGTTCTTAAACTCATAATGCATACTAAATCAATTTTTCAAGGACAAAATGCTGAAATAGGGTTTATTGAGCACAAACCTGACGTGAGTCTCCTCTAGGCCCTGACTCAGTCTCTCAGACTTTTTGAGTCTTTTTTAGCTGAAACACAAAATTTATAGTGTCTCAGTATCTTTACTTCATAACAATTCCAATAACTAATTCCAATATGTTTAAACTTACATTCTTGCAATTACATGTTGAGGTTACTATTCATGGTACTATTTAAGTCAATTTGTTGACTTTCTAAGGCTTAATAGGTATGAGAACTCCAACTTCACCCACATACCACATTTTGGTCACCAATTTTGTTGGTTTTGGTTGTTTTCTCAAAACTTAGGTCTTTTAGGCAAAATTGCAAATTTTCAGTTTTGCCTTCTTATGTTGCACTGTTCCATTGGTCATTTTGCTATTAGAATTGCTCTAAGTTTTCTTCATAGAAATTGTCCCTTAATGTCTTAAATTTATTCTCCTTTTTGAATCACTCCATTTGGAGTTTTGTAGCTCAAGTTATAGCCATTTGAATCATAGCTGCCGGATTGGACTTAGCCAGATTTTTTGGGCAAAATCTGGTTCTGGCAGTTTTAGGTCACCAAATTTGGGTGGCCAAACGACTTCATTATGGACATAATTTGGGTTTGTGTTCTTCATGAAAGTTTTAGGTCCATATCTTAAATTTCCACTGGTAAAATTTTAAGTCATTTAGACCTTCCTAACCCATGTTATGGCCATTTGGTCATTTTTGTACAGGTCAGATTGCCTAAGTCCGGATTTGGTCAATTTGTTCACTAGGTTTTGGCCACTTTTTGGGCATGATTCCTAGATGAAAAATGTTCCATTTTGTGTCTATTTTCATTCCCAATTGGCCTCACACCAATTGGACTTGTAAATTTTCAGTTTTGGTCCTTGAAAGGGACCTTGGTCCTACTACCTGCAGCATAGCCCTAAGCAATCCGAATTTGCATTTAGTTCCAACACTTCTAACATACTCCAATTGGTCACAAATGACCATTTCCCAACACAAACCAACTCAAACACACCATTTAACATATTCTCACATTTTTGTCTTCCAAACCTTAGGTGCCAAACCCTAATTCACCAATTTGTTACACTTAATTAATTCTAAGCATACTAACATCACTTCCACACTCATACATACTTACCTACACTTTTAATTCAATCAAAACACATGTATACACCCATCAAACCCTAGCTGGCCAAAGTTACTTCTAGTCCTCCTACAATTATTTTCATTTCATTTTAAGCATATTTCCAAGTTCTTCATGCTATAAATACTAGAATCAAACCAAAAAAATTCAAGTTGGATCACTAACCTTAGTGCAAAATTTTAATCTTCAATTCTCCTCACTTTCTTGGTTTTAATGGCATCCAAGCTTCATATCAAGGTCCACTTGCAAGGTTTGCTTAGGGTGGTTAGGGAATTTGTGGCTGAATTTAGGGTTTATGAGAGCTTAAGGTGAGCTCCCATGGTGGTCTCAAGAAAGAAAAATAAGAGAGAGAGAGCTAAGGGAGAGGGATGGCAACATAATAAAGATAAATGAATTTTATTTATTTTTTTCTTTTCTTTTATGTGTATTAGGAAAACCACAAATTAAATTAAATAAATTTTTAATTATAGTATTTATGGCATCATGCATTATGTCATCTCTTTTCACTTTTTCATTTTTTTTTCTATTTATTTTTCCATTAGTTTTTTAATTTAATTCCTGATTTTGAAATTTTCTTTTCTCTGATTTTATTTGACAGTTAGGTCAGGAGTCAGCTCTCGGGGGTCAATTGAACAAATTGCTCCTTGCCGGTTCAACCCGGTTTGCAAATAATTCAATATTTCTTCCGGCTCCCTGACCTAATTATTTGACTAGCTTAACAATTCTTTTTCTTGATTTTTTCTTTTTCCCTGTATTCGCAATAATCCCAAGGACTGCAGCGTCACATTTTACGGTTCGAAATTTGAGTTTAAATCAACTTCGCAACCCTTCCCGAGGAGGTCACCCATCATTGTGACTCTTAGCTCATTCAACTTCTTATGTTATGTTTTTCTTATTTATACTTAACTAATTGGCAATTACTAATTATTTGTGTTCAGGGCTTATCTAGTTTTCTTAAGTGTGGTTCTAATCCTCTTAATTATCCAGATCGACACAGGTCACCGGAATAGTGAAATATAATCGGCTATGCGAATAAGGGTGTTACAGGAGATATCGCTTTCCTTGTTTGGGTACTTGGCTTTTTTGGTCCACTTGTTAGTAGTATGCCCTAGAGCACATCATTTATTATGTATCTTATACATGTTTTATTAATAAAAAGGCATTTTCACTTTTCTGTTTACATAATATATTTATGTGTAATAGAAAAGGTCCATTAATATTTTGATAGAAATACTATTCTTAAGTTGTGAAGAATATGAGTGACAGTATTTCTAGCATAAAGTATCATAAATTGGTTCACAATCGAGGATACTTCATAATAAGGACATGACTTATCCAAAAAGATTGTAATAATGTTTGTTCCCGAGTTATTTATATGAGATGTAAATAAGATGGAATGGTGAGTCTCATGCTATATAACAAACATGATAGGCACTTATACATGATAAGTAGGCCGAACCAGTGACATTTATGACAAGCACATGGAGTTTAGTATAGTCAATGCATTGTCATAAATCATATCAATGCATATAATCTTTAGACTTGAGATAGCACAGTTATCTTGTATATAGGTGGTTGGAATTTGATACTGCTTTCATACTTGTACTGTGTAACACCCTCCCGATAACCACTCCGTACATCCTACTGTTCCGGTGACCTGTGTCGGTCCGGACAGCTAGAATGTCCAGAAAAATATTCAAACTAAAGTCAGGAACCATAATTAACTCAAATATTAACAAGAAAAATTTAGTAAAAATTTTAGAAATAAAATACAATCAAGTTAAGCAGTAGGTGCCTAGCGATGGGTAGGAGGGAAGTTATGTTCGCAACGAGGAGCCCTAGACGGGGAAAAATTATAAAATAATTTTGGGACTCCAGAGAAGGGTAATTGAGGTTCCCATGTCATTAGAATGCCAAGAAAATACCTAGAAAAATTTTTCAATCAGTCTGACCAATTTTGACCGTTAAGCCAAGCGGAGGGCATTTTGGTCATTTCGCCAGAGGTGAATTTTGGCCGACTTGTCCATTTAAGTAAATAATTATTATGACACAAAATATGAATAAATATTGCTAAAAATTAAATTGAAATGTGGTAGAAAAGAAAAGAAAAGAAAAATGAAATAAAAAGCAAATTATGACAAATTATGATGTCATTTAAAAATTTCCTCCAATCACAATAAAATAACCAATTAGTTAACCAATAAAAGAGACTAAAAATGGGCTAAAGGAATTAAAAACCAGCTGCTCTTCTTCTCCTTCTTCTCCACCAAAACGTGAACCCTTCCCTTCCACCCTCCATTGGAGCTCAACCAAGCAAGCTTGATTTCCTACCTTGTCTCACCATAAAATCCTAACCTAGCTTCACTAAAACTTGCCTAGCACCTTGCTAAAGCCTTTGGCAGCCAAGAAAAGCCAAGAAAGTGAAGGAATTGCTTGGGAAAATTCTGCCCAAACAAGGTTAGTGCATATATACATCTAAAGCTTTTTAAATTCTATGTTAGAGACTTGGAATAAGTAGGAATTTGTGACTAAAATGAATGAAATCTATGTCTATCAATGCCCTAGGTTTCGACAACCCTATTGAATAAAAAGGAATGAGTGTTTTGATGGACTTAAAGTGGACTAGAGATCAAGATTAAACCATGTATGCATGTGATTATGGAATGAGATAGTTAATTAAAGCATGTTGTAAAAATTCATATGGAAATTAGGGTTTGGAAAGGTGAAAGTGTGACTTGGCTTAGGAAATTGTTAGGGCACATTGTAATGGTCAATTAGTGACCATTTTAGATGTGTTGACCATAAATGGGACTGAAAAACACTATGGCAAGGTGAGGTTGCAGGCTGCCCTATGGACAGCAGCATAGGGACTGAAATTTCAGTCCCTTTGAACTGCCATAACTTGGGCAGTGGTAGTCCAATTGAAGTTTGGCCAATTGGACATGAAACTAGGCTTATAATGGCACATTTTTGCTGAAGAAACCATGCCCAAAAGACCAAAACAAAAGGGTCAAAACTCAGCCACAATCCGGATGCCCTGCACTGAATTCTGCAGAATTTGCCAAATGAACAGTAACTGTTCATTTGGCCATAACTCACTGTAGATTTGGTCAATTGGCCTGAAATGTTTACAGCAATAAGTTAAGATATAGACAAACAACTTTCATGAAGAAACCTACCCCAGATTATGGCCAGAACCCATTCAACCAAGTGACTCAAGTTACTGTTCATGCACTGTAGATATGGTAAATTTCTGCAGAATGCATATCCGGACAGCTTGGGTTTTTGAGCCATATCTGGAGCTAAAAAACTTCAAATGGAGTGATTCAAAAAAGGAAATTCAACTAGACAAAATAAGGAACAACTTTCATGTTTTACATTTCCTCAAATTCCAACAGTAACAGTGTCCAATGGAACAGTGAAGTTGACTCACCAAAAGTGAAAAATCTGTTTGTGTTGAGTTACACTTTGGAATGGCAAAAACACTTAATGCCAACAAGTTTTAAACACCAAATGTGGTATGTTGGGAGTGCCAAAGTTGATGTACACATTTTTATTCTAAAAGTCAACATTTTTGTTGACCAATGATGAATAGTGACACCAAAAAATTGAAATTCACACATGGACAACTTTAAGAGTTTCAAATGCCCTAGTATACCTAACAAGATTGGTTTGGATAGTTTGGCATGCCAATAGGGTTCAGTTAGCAGTACTCCACATGGAAAAAATGCCATTCTGTGATTTCATGGCTTTTAGCCATTCTGACTTTGTATTGAGACTTGGCTTTGTGCGGATATTATTCTGACTTGTTAGCCGTTGCACACCGGAGATACGTATGTGACCGATGGTGTGACGCGAGGTACTAGGTACCCAGTGCGATTTACCGTTATCGATCAGTCATCTAGTGTAGGTTACTTGGGGCAGCAAATGAATAAAAGTGAACAACGTAAATGAAACAATGAATATATCAATACCAAACAAAGAAAGCATACACATTCTATACACATTTATTTTCTTGCTATTTTCTTTTATTATATTATTGCACCAATAAGCATTATTGCTTAGCTTGTTGCTTTTGCCACGCGTAGGTACTGGAGATCCCGATCGCGAACCCAGTAGACCACAGACTGGGTGAGTCCATCCGCAGCTTCGCTGTCCGTGTCACCTCGTCACCTGCAGTGCATTGGTAGGACACTATATGTCATTTTGTCATTTTGTAATTAAATTTTTATTTCTCATATGTATTTGGGATTTATGTAATGTATTTTGAGCTTATTGTAAATAATAAAGATTTATGGTCATGTATGGTATTAATTTGAGTATTTAATGGTTGTTTATATATGAGAACCCTGAGAAAGGGATGTTTTGAGAAATGAAAAGGTTGTTGAGACCTGAAATTGCCAAATTATTGAGATATTGATATTGAGTTTTATTGATAATATTGGAGTTGAGTATGAATGAAATTGTATATTGGAAGTGTTTTTAACAGTTCAAGAACTGCTTTCTCCATTTTTAGCAGGTACTCATGGATTTTCCTTAAAATCTTCGGAACCTCAAATGAATAATACTTTTGATAAATGGTTAAAACAAATCATATTTCATAAATTAACTTCAAAAGCATGACACAAATTAAGTAAGGTATATTAGAGAGTGCCGACACGTGTGGCATTACTTACTCGGGTATACTATACACGGGTAAGGGGTGTCACATTTAGTGGTATCAGAGCACGGTTTAGGCGTTTCTGGGCCTAGATTGAGTTCATACCATGCATTGCATTTGTAAGAGTCGAGGTGACACTAACGCAGATCTGTTTATCTTTCTTATTTTGAATAGGATATGGACCCTTCATCTCGGAGAGCCGTTGAGGAGGAAGTGGAGAGTCATGCTCCACTGCGGTGAGGCTGGGGCATGAGAGAATCTGCTCCACCAGCTCAAGCGAGCACCTCGGCCTCCACGAGCCATGTTCCAACAAATGGCCGACTTCTTGGACAAATGGCCGTGGTAATGCAGCACCACCACCACCACCGGCTCACAGTAAATCACACTGGAAGGCTAAGGAAGTTTGGGCTGTGGACTTCTATGGCAAGAGAGAAGATGACTCTGCGTAGGAGAATTGGTTGAGCAGGCAGGCGAGTCTTAAAACAACTTCACTTGCACCCAGGCGAGAACTTAGAAGGCTGCTATATCCTTGTTACAAGGCGATGCCTACGGATGGTGGGACACGGTGTCGATGAAGTGCAGCCCAAGGCGTAACTTGGGACTTCTTCCTCTCTGAGTTCAAGAAGAAATATGTAGATGCTGTATACGGAAGAGAGAAGAAGGGAATTCATTAACTGAGGCGAGACAGTTGTCGATGGCCGAGTATGAGAAGGAGTTTGTTCGATTAAGCCGCTATGGAAGGAAATAGTCCCTAGAAGTGAAAGGTGCAAGAGATTTGAAGAGGTGAATGACAATATCAAGATACTGACTCAACGCCTTGGGAATCACAGAATTTAGCAAGCTAGTGGAAGCTGCAATAAGGGTTGAAAAAGTGAGAATCAATGAGCGGACCGAGAAGGAGAGAGCGAGAAGAGGGGACCAGTCGGTCTAGTTCCACCTGGATTTGGGAAGAAGTTTAAAGGTCCTCTGCACGAGTTCGGGTCGACCACGAGTCGTGGTCGATCTCGGGGCCCAGCCACGATTCACCCCTAGGAGAGGTCGGTCCACACCATCGGTGGGCGCTCTCCGAGGATGGGGTTCGAGGACCAGCCCGGCATCTTCTGCGTGTCCACACCGAGAAATGGCACAAGGGAATGTTGAGAGTGGTGGTGCTTGCTTGAGATGTGGGTCGACAAAACATCAATCGAGGCGCCCACGCAGAACTACTACAGCCTCAGACACAAGTAAACGGACTGCTCTGCACCACCAAGGGTAGAAAGTCGGGTAAATCCAGGCGTGGGACCATCTCGAGAGGCCTACATCGAGCGTGAGAGGCGGATAACGGACCACTGCCGGAAATTATGCCACGAGCTCGGGAGGAGCAAGATGCCGGGCGTCATCGAGTGCGTTCTCCCTCTACACTACACTGTGCATGCATTGGTGGATCAGGATCCACTCATTCATACTGCATCAATCTACCCGTAGAAAGGGGATCTTGGTAGGAGAGTGACCAAGACATTACGGTCACTAATCCATTGGGTCCGCAGTGTGGTAGTGAACAAGGTATACAAGGGTTGCCCTTTAAGGATTCAGGTATGAATTCTTGGACTTGATTGAGTTACCCTTCCACGAGTTTGGCGTGATTTTGGGAATGGGTGGTTGTCACGTCATCGAGCAATAGTTGATTGCAAATTGAAGAGAATTTCTTTGAAAACCCACGAGGGTAATGAGATCACGATTCTAGGGAAAGGGATGATTTCTGTCAATGTCATCTCGACCACTGTTGCAAGAAGAATGATGAGAAAGGTTGTGAAGCCTACCTAGCACATGTGGTGGATACTAGGCGACTAAGCCAAACTTGAGTGACATACCCAGTGAGAGACTTCCCAGTATTTCTGAAGAGTTGCAGTTTGCCACGAGAAAGGAAGTCGAATTTGCTATTGAGACAACTGCCAGATGACACCCATTTCCATTGCTCCTTATAGGATGGCACCCATGAATTGAGGAGTTGAAAACTTCGTTGCAAGAGTTGCTGGATAAGGGGTTCATACGCGATGTGTCACCATGGGGAGCTCGGTCTTTGTTTGTGAAAAAGAAGGATGGGACTTTGAGGCTATGCATTGATTCTGGCGATTGAATAAAGTGGATGAAGAACAAGTATCCGTTGCCTAGAATTGATGATCTGTTTGATCAGGTGAAGGAAGCAGGAGTATTTTCTAAGATTGATCTCGGATCGGGTATCATCGGTGAGGGTGAAAGATGTAGATGTGCCCAAGGCGCATTCAGACCCGGTATGGGCATTATGAGTTTACGGTGATGCCCTTTGGCCTAACAAATGCACCAGTGGCGTTCATGGACCTTATGAACCGTATCTTCCATCCATACCTAGATCGGTTCGTAGTGGTTTTTATTGATGACATTGGTGTACTCCAACACGAGGAAGAACATGATGAACATTTGAGGATTGTTCTGCAAACCTGAGGAAAAGAAGGCTGTATGCTAAGTTGTCCAAGTGTGACTTTTGGTGAATGAAATTGCATTCCTTGGACACATAGTGTCGGTGATGGGATTAGGTGGATCCCAAGAAAATAGAAGCGATGATGGAATGGAAGCCTCCCGGAAATACAAGCGAGGTCAAGCTTCTTGGGGCTATTTGGGTATTACAGAAGATTTGTGAAGGATTTTCCCTAATAGTTGCTCCAATGACCAAGTTGTTACACAAGAATGTCGATTGGTTGGAATGACAAGTGTCGGACCAGTTTGAGAAATTGAAGGCTATGTTGTGAGGCACCGGTGTTAACAGCGGTGTCGGAAAGGACTTTGTGGTCTATAGTGATGCCTCACATAATGGGCTAGGGTGTGTATTGATGCAAGAGGGAAGGTGGTCGCCTATGCTTCCCGGCGATTAAGGCCACATGAGCGAACTACCCTACCCATGATCTAGAGCTTGCGGCAATTATCTTATGCCCCGAAGATATGGAGGCATTACTTGTATGGTGAAAAGTGCTATATTTACACCGACCACAAAAGCACGAAATATTTGCCAACCGAAGGAGCTCAACCTTAGACGAGGCGATGGATTGAGTTCTGAAGGATTATGGCTATGTAATTGACTACCATCACAGGAAGGCAAATGTAGTTCTTGATGCTTTGAGCGAAAGTCCATCACGACTTTGAGATCATTGAATGCCGTCTATCCTTGGTTCGAGATGGAGCTATTTTGGTGAGTTGCAAGTGAGGCCAAACTGCTCTGGCAGATATTAGATGGGCAAAGGCGGATGAGAAGTTAATGGCTATTATGAGCAAGATCTCGGAGGAAAAGCAAGCGACTATGAGGCGAAGGATGGGTGTGCGTATTTCAAAGGAAGGCTGTGTGTACGGATAATGGGAATTGAAGGCGATGATTCGAAAGAGGCACACACCGATGTATATGCTATGCACCGGGAAGTACAAAGATGTATCATGATCTGAAGCTTGATGTTGGTGGCACAGTATGAAGAGGACATAGGCGACTATGTGACTAAATGCTTGACATGTCGGCAAGTCAAGCGAACACCAAGTTCCATCGGGTTTGCTCTGACTATCGCATACAGAATGGAAATGGGATCGGGTCACCATGGATTTTGTAAGTGGTCTACCTCTCACGGAAGAAACATGATGCGACATGGGTGATAGTTGATAGATTGACAAAGTCGGCACACTTTACGCGATTAGGGTGACTACTCACTAGAGAGGTTAGCGGATTGTATATTAGTGAGATAGTTAGGCGCATGGAATTCCACTTTCCATCATATCGATCGAGACCCAAGGTTTACATCGAGATTTTGGAAGAAGTTGCATGAGTCCTTGGGTACACAACTCCATTTCCTGACTTTCCATCCTCGAGACGGATGGGCAATCTGAAAGAGTAATCGGTAAACAATTGAAACCAATGAAATTGATACAAATATTGAATTGAAATGATAACAATAACGTGAAATACTTGTCGAGTCCTTGAGGATATCTTTGAGGAGTTGTGTCATTGAGTTTGAGGAAAGTGGGATAGATACCTACCAGCGCGAAATTTGCATACAACAATAGCTACCAAGCTAGTATTCAAATGGCCGTATGAAGCTCTTGTATGGGAGAAAATGTAGAACTCGGTCTTTGGGACTGAATTGGCGAACAAAGCGGTAGGGCGGACACAGTGAAGCAGTGAGGAGAAGGTGAAATCAATCAAAGCCAACTTAAAGATTGCCTCGCATGCATGAAATCTTATGCCGACCTGAAGAGAAAAGAAATAGAATATGTGGTTGGCAACAAAGTGTTCCTCAAGGTGTCACCATGGAAGAAAGTGTTGAGGTTTGGAAGAAAAGGTAAGTTGAGCCCTAGGTTCATTGGCCCCTACGAAGTCATTGAGCGTGTGGGTCCGGTGGCCTATAGGCTAGCTTTACCACGGTGGACAAGATCCATAATGTGTTCCACGTGTCCATGCTCGAAGATATCGCTCGGATCCTTCACATGTCATCTCGGAGAAGAAATTGAAATACTGCGGATTTGACATACGAAGAAGAACCTCTACGGATCTTGGCTCGGGAAGTGAAAGAGTTAAGAAACAAGCAAATTCCATTGGTGAAAGTGCTATGGAGGCACCACAACACCGAGGAGGCAACTTGGGAAAGTGAAGAGACGATGAGGCAACAATTCCCTCAGCTGTTTGCATCAGTAAATTTGAGGACGAAATTTAAATTAGAGGAAGAGTTGTAACACCCTCCCGATAACCACTCAGTACATCCTCATTAGGTGGCCGATGTCGGTCGGACAGCTAGAATGTCCGAAAAATATTCAAACTAAAGTCGGGAACCATAATTAACTCAAATATTAACAAGAAAAATTTAGTAAAAATTTTAGAAATAAAATACAATCAAGTTAAGCAGTAGGTGCCCTAGCGATGGGTAGCAGGAGGGAAGTTGCGGTTCTATAGCGAGGAGCCCTAGACAGGGAAAAATTATAAAATCATTTTTGGGACTCCAGAGAAGGGTAATTGAGGTTCCCATGGCATTAGAATGCCAAGAAAATACCTAGAAAAATTTTTCAATCAGTCTGACCAATTTTGACCGTTAAGCCAAGCGGAGGGCATTTTGGTCATTTAAGCCTTCAGAGGTGAATTTTGGCCGACTTGTCAGTTAAGTAAATAATTATTATGACTCAAAATATGAATAAATATTGCTAAAAATTAAATTGAAATGTGGTAGAAAAGAAAAGAAAAGAAAAATGAAATAAAAAGCAAATTATGACAAATTATGATGTCATTTTAAAATTTCCTCCAATCACAATAAAATAACCAATTAGTTAACCAATAAAAGAGACTAAAAATGGGCTAAAGGAATTAAAAACCAGCTGCTCTTCTTCTCCTTCTTCTCCACCAAAACGTGAACCCTTCCCTTCCACCCTCCATTGGAGCTCAACCAAGCAAGCTTGATTTCCTACCTTGTCTCACCATAAAATCCTAACCTAGCTTCACTAAAACTTGCCCTAGCACCTTGCTAAAGCCTTTGGCAGCCAAGAAAAGCCAAGAAAGTGAAGGAATTGCTTGGGAAAATTCTGCCCAAACAAGGTTAGTGCATATATACATCTAAAGCTTTTTAAATTCTATGTTAGAGACTTGGAATAAGTAGGAATTTGTGACTAAAATGAATGAAATCTATGTCTATCAATGCCCTAGGTTTCGACAACCCTATTGAATAAAAAGTAATGAGTGTTTTGATGGACTTAAAGTGGACTAGAGATCAAGATTAAACCATGTATGCATGTGATTATGGAATGAGATAGTTAATTAAAGCATGTTGTAAAAATTCATATGGAAATTAGGGTTTGGAAAGGTGAAAGTGTGACTTGGCTTAGGAAATTGTTAGGGCACATTGTAATGGTCAATTAGTGACCATTTTAGATGTGTTGACCATAAATGGGACTGAAAAACACTATGGCAAGGTGAGGTTGCAGGCTGCCTATGGACAGCGACATAGGGACTGAAATTTCAGTCCCTTTGCACTGCCATAACTTGGGCAGTGGTAGTCCAATTGAAGTTTGGCCAATTGGACATGAAACTAGGCTTATAATGGCACATTTTTGCTGAAGAAACCATGCCCAAAAGACCAAAACAAAAGGGTCAAAACTCAGCCACAATCCGGATGCCCTGCACTGAATTCTGCAGAATTTGCCAAATGAACAGTAACTGTTCATTTGGCCATAACTCACTGTAGATTTGGTCAATTGGCCTGAAATTTTTACAGAAATAAGTTAAGACATAGACAAACAACTTTCATGAGGGAACCTACCCCAAATTATGGCCAGAACCCATTCAACCAAGTGACTCAAGTTACTGTTCATGCACTGTAGATATGGTAAATTTCTGCAGAATGCATATCCGGACAGCTTGGGTTTTTGAGCCATATCTGGAGCTACAAAACTCCAAATGGAGTGATTCAAAAAAGGAAATTTAACTAGACAAAATAAGGAACAACTTTCATGTTTTACATTTCCTCAAATTCCAACAGTAACAGTGTCCAATGGAACAGTGAAGTTGACTCACCAAAAGTGAAAAATCTGTTTGTGTTGAGTTACACTTTGGAATGGCAAAAACACTTAATGCCAACAAGTTTTAAACACCAAATGTGGTATGTTGGGAGTGCCAAAGTTGATGTACACATTTTTATTCTAAAAGTCAACATTTTTGTTGACCAATGATGAATAGTGACACCAAAAAAATTGAAATTCACAAATTGACAAATTTAAGAGTTTCAAATGCCCTAGTATACCTAACAAGATTAGTTTGGATAGTTTGGCATGCCAATAGGGTTCAGTTAGCAGTACTGCAAATGGCAAAAATGCCATTCTGTGATTTCATGGATTTTAGCCATTCTGACTTTGTATTGAGACTTGGCCTTGTGCCGGATATTATTCTGACTTGTTAGCCGTTACTGTTGCACACCGGAGATACGTATGTGACCGATGGTGTGGCGGACGAGTACTAGGTACCCGATGCGGTTACCGTTATCGATCCGATCATCTAGTGTAGGTTACTTGGGGCAACCAAATGAATAAAAGTGAACAACGTAAATGAAACAATGAATATATCAATACCAAACAAAGAAAGCATACACATTCTATACACATTTATTTTCTTGCTATTTTCTTTTATTATATTATTGCACCAATAAGCATTATTGCTTAGCGCGTTGCTTTTGCAACGCGTAGGTACTGGAGATCCGATCGCGAACCCGATAGACCACGGTGGGTGAGTCCATCCGGATTACGCTCGATGTCCGTGTCACCTCGTCACTGCATTGCATTGGTAGGACACTAGATGTCATTTGTCATTTGTAATTAAATTTTTATTTCTCATATGTATTTGGGATTTATGTAATGTATTTTGAGCTTATTGTAAATAATAAAGATTTATGGTCATGTATGGTATTAATTTGAGTATTTAATGGTTGTTTATATATGAGAACCCTGAGAAAGGGATGTTTTGAGAAATGAAAAGGTTGTTGAGACCTGAAATTGACAAATTATTGAGATATTGATATTGAGTTTTGTTGATAATATTGGAGTTGAGTATGAATGAAATTGTATATTGGAAGTGTTTTTAACAGTTCAAGAAGCTATTTCTCCATTTTTAGCCAGTACTCATGGATTTTCCTTAAAATCTTCAGAACCTCAAATGAATAATACTTTTGATAAATGGTTAAAACAAATCATATTTCATAAATTAACTTCAAAAGCATGACACAAATTAAGTAAGGTATATTAGAGAGTGCCAGTACACCGTGTGGCATTACTTACTCGGGTATACTATACACGGGTAAGGGGTGTCACATACTGTGTATGGGTAAATGGACATGTGTTGGCTCCTACCAGTTATATATGAAGATAAGTGTTGATCAAGATGGAATCTGTTACCCTAAGTAAGTAGGGATAAATTCCTATGTTCATTTAATTGTTCTTGATGTTTCAAGTTCCTTCCCAGGACAGATATATTTAATCAGAAAAGAGTTTATGATGAGAAAATCTTTTTAATCAAGAATTAGAATTAAAAGAGAACATAATATTCATAGCAAATGGGGCATGACATAAACTATGACTCTAGTAAGAATTGGGATTTTATAATAGAGAGATTCTAGTGCATGGTAACATATGATTATAGGTTCATTTAAAGGTATTCCTTATTACTGATTGGGTGGCCATAGCATGTTATGCTAGGTGTCAACTATTATCACACGCTATTCCTCCTTAAGATGTAACATGATCCCGTAGTTCACCTAATGAATTATCGTACTTTACCTATCGGTAACCCATTAAATATACTACAAGGGATTTTAACTCAACTTTCGTGAAATTTAAATCATCGATTAAAATCTACTGTTATAAATTTTTTTTCAAAATTTCAGCAGAATGCCAGCTGTATTTTGAGAAAACAGCTCTTCAAACCTGAAAAGGAAAACACTCCCAATATGTTTTCTCAAATGAAACTCAAATAAACTTCATTTCATCTCATAATTCAATCTAAATATTCAAATCATTTTATTTTCAAACCAACCTCATCATAAAAGAAACATTTTATTGATTACAAGACTCAAAAATTAATATTACAAAACTATACAGGCAAATGAAATCTCAAATTTACATTACAATAATTTATATTTAATTACATACCAAAATATTTTACAGGAGTTTTTATACAATTGCTCAAATGATTTACATACATATTATTACATGCATACATCAAAGCTATGTACATGGGTATACCAATGATATACTTGGAGCTGATCTGCTGTATGCTCTTTTCACCTGCGATAGCATACAAAGCTATCGCTGAGTGGTAAACTCAGTGGTGCATAACTATAATTTAAAACATAGTACAATATACATTAACAAAATTATAACAATTAATTTGAAAGTCTCGAAATTCAATAAAATTTCTAAAGTCAAAATCTTTGTTGTCAATAATACAAATCATTAGTTAAAATGACTTTGAGCAAGAAATTTAATTTATCAAATCACAACTGGACATTTAAAGTAATTCCAGCAATCATGGAAATAAAGATTAATTCCAACAAAATCAATTATGCATAAATCCCATTTGAAATTAAAATTCTTTACTATTCAAAAACCATTCTTTATCTCACTAACTATGCAAGACTAATCCGCAAGGGGCATCTTCGGGGTGATTCTAACTCCCTATGGTTAGGGAGGTTAAATCATATTCTAACTCCCTATGGTCGGGGAGGTCGAATCATCGTGAACAGTATACATCACAATAATGAAACTTTCGAAAGGGCCATAACATTAAAACTTAGATCTAACCTCTAGTAAGAGTAGAATCTAAGCTTGTGCACGTACCATGATAATCAAAACAAAGCCAACTCCATTGTCTCCTCAACAAATGAGAGAGATGGATAATAACCTAGTCAAGCATCTATAGTGAGATATAAAACAATATCATGAATCTCTTTGTCCTTTTTGAAAGCATAAATTACAACACAATTCAATTCAAAGTCAATTCCAATATCCAATAATTTTTATGCTCATCACAATTCAAAACATAAGTTTGCATTTTTCCATGCAAATTGCCCATCACAATTAAAAACATATTCTATCACAATTTTCCAAAACATAATTTATTCAATCCACAACAATGCATAATACTTGTTGAAATACCATTTCACAAAGCTAAATTCATACATACTATAATAATTTCAATAATCATTGAATTAAATCCAATACTTGATAAACATAATACGTAAGGAAAATAACTTCATTTAATCATATGAAATATTCAGAAAAAAATCAATTAAAAACTAGTTGTGCACAAACCTTTAATGAGTCGCCTTTAGGCCTTGACTCAGTAGGTCTTTTCCTTTCCCAGTGTCTTTTCTCTCTAAAACACACAATTTAAAATATTTTAGTACTCATTTAAATTGTTTCTAATAATAAGGTTCAATAATTAAATTTTATTAATACTATTCCTTTCATTAATCAACCTATAATGTTGACCTTTATTGCATAATAGGTGAATTAGTTTTAGTGTCACTAATATGTTCCATTTTTCATTCCTCACATGTTGACATATGTTGCTAATTTCACTTCAAAGCCTTTTGCATTTTATTGTAATTATTCAGATTTCATGGCCAATGTTTACTGTCTATTGGACCAAGTTACAGTGTAAATTTAACAGATTTCTCTTCATTAAATTGTTTCTCATTGTGTCTTCTTTAATTTTCTTTTTGAATCATGTCATTTGGATTTGTATAACTCAAGTTATGGTCAATTGACCATAACTAGGTCAATTCTAAATTTTGATTCCCTTACTAAGAAGTTTTATTATTACACTTTGCCAATTTTATTTGAGTAGGTTGCTGCCATATTTAGGTCTATTACTCCCCATAGGATATGTTACCCTATTTCTTATGGTCACTAAGAATTTTTCACTGTAATTGTTTAAGTCTTGTAGAGTTACTTATGGTCAAGTTATTGGACTAGACTCAATGGTCTTGTAGTGATAGGATGTTCAACTAAGGCAGTAGCTTTGACCCAACATTTGAGCTTCCTACATTCATAAGGTGAGGAGAGGTCTAAAACAAAGCTGAAGGTCTATTTCTTAGCTTTCCAGAATGGTATGGCTCATTTTGTTTGAAGACTTTTAGTGGGAGTTATACTTAAAACACTTTGCTGGAGTTAATGGTCATTTGAACCATTTCCAGATTTGGTATGCCAATATAATGAAATTAATTGACCTAGTTCCTTAAGTTTTTGGGTTTTGGTCAAAATACCATTATTGTAGGCCTATGTCTTAATGAAAACTTGGCACTGGTTTCAGGGCATTTAGAGTTATATGGACCATGTTATGGTCATTTTACTATTGCTGGTCAAGTTACACTTATATTGCAAAGTTTAGGTCATTTTTAGGTCAAAGTCAATTCGGCTAGTTTTTATAACCCAACTTATACAAGCATTTTGACTTGGTTTTGGTCATTTTTGGACTTTGGTGTCTTCATAAGAGTTTTAGCTCTATGTCTAAGCTTTCCATGGTATAAATATTAGGTAATTTGGACCTGTTTTGAGTGAGTTATGGCCAAAATACTAACTACTATTCAAATGGTCAATTTTCAGGTTTGCAAAGTCACCAATCCGGATTTGGTCAATCTTTTTAGGTCACTTCTAGGCAGAATTTGGGCAACACTTCTACATGAAAGTTGGCCTATTTTATGTCTAGTTTCACCTCCAATTCGCTTCACACCAATTGGAGTCACAACTTTACACTTATAACCTAATTTATGCACTGCCAACAATCACAACATGCATAAGAGAATTTACACTCCCAATTTGGCTATCCTCCTCCTTCCAATACTTCAATATTCATTCTTGGCACTTCTATATTTATTCAACACAATTCCAGCAAAGTAAAGTGGGCAAAATACTCAAGTAATATAGGTGCCCATGGCTGCCTAAAATTGGGCAGTCCAATAACTCAATAATTTCATCAATTTTCATCACCAATCAATTCATCTCAAGCTAAACATAAACTTTACTTAAACAAGCGAAGAGAATGGGCACTTACTCAACATTTGCTTCACAAATCCATGAAATTTCCTCTCCTTTTTGCTGTCTTTTTATTGCCCATGGTGTGTAGACAAGATTTAGTGAAGACACTTAGGGAGAAAGTGACTTGATCATGGGTAGATTGAAGCTTCTTTCATGGCCGGCTATGAAGGAACCTTAAAGAATTTGAGAGAAATGGAATTCTACTATGAGGTGAGGAAGATGAAGATGAGTGTGTTAGTGGGATATGCTATCCACTTGGCCTTTTATACCTCCACTTAATCAATTAAATATTACTTAAATAATTAAGTTTCCATTATTTGCAATTTACACCCCATAATTTCCCTTAATCCCACTTCATTCCAATTTCAATTTTTCATGTAATTTACAAACTTTAACACTACTTTATTTTTATGGAAATTTAGGTCAAAAGTCAACTCTAGGTGTCAATTGACCAAAATGCCCCTATTCGTGTTATATTCCCGATTTTTCGGCAACACTGATTTTTATTTGTTTCTTGATTTTTCGTTTTTCTTTGTACTAATTTATTATTTTTTTTTGACATTTCTAATGTCAATTATACTTCAATAAGTCCTTAATTATGTCTTGATACTTAATTCCGAGGGTTCTCCGCAGTCCTACGATCAGCTATTGCCTGCACCAAAACTTCTCCGTGCGGTTACCCATCACTGTTGTGCTGGCTCATTTAACTTAGTTTTATTTTCTCTCTTTTATTTTTCCTTAATTTTTCTTCTATTTTCTTTTATTTATTTCATCATTTCATGTCTTCTCACTAACATTTAAGTGTAGTTCCAGGCATCCTAGCTGTCTGGATAGACACTGGTCGCCGGAATAGTAGAACGCACTATTGAATATAGAAGTGTTACAACCATGGTCTATGAGATACCTAAAATGATTTAGAGAAATCATTTATGATAAGAAATATTTCTGATGATATTAAGAGTTAATATCATATCTCATTGCCAATTAGTGATGAGCCTAGTAAGTCATACACGTACACAAGATAATCACCAAGTAAAATGTGATTTAATTGATTAATTAAAGAGTTTAATTGATTAATTAAATAGGTTTGGTTTGCAATAACATTGCAAAGTCCTTGGCATGGCTTAAAACTAAATCTAGGTTATTGGATGTATAGTATAAGTTAAATTAATATTTAAAGTGTTTAAATATAAATTTAATTATGAAAAATTAATTAATAGAGATTAATTAATTAATTTATATTTAATATAAATTGATTAGAAGCGGAGAAATAATTATTTTAGGTTGAGAACTCAAAATTAAAACACAAGGGTAATTTGGTCATTTCAAAGGGTGACATGTGGCTGTGACACATGGCACCATATAAGTTTGCCATTTGTCTTCCTATCATGCAAGGTGATCAAAGTCAAGATCAAATCTAGCTTTGACACTTGGCTTAATGTGATTAGGTCAATTAAAATTAAGATGCAATCAAGTGATGACATGTGGTAAGGGTTTTAAGTGAAGACCTAATTATGTAAAGTGATGTTATGAGAAAACAAAAATCAGCCAACACTCTTATTCTATTTATGTGTGGCGGCACCTCTTCCTCCCTCTCCTCTCTTCATCTTCTCTCATCAATTCGAAGAGAATTGCCCATACTCTTTTGAATTAAAATTGCTAGAAATTGTTTCTAGTGCCCTATATACATCTACAATCTCTTTAAAGGCAAATCCCTAATTTCTAATTGGTTGGCAAGGCTTGAAAAGTTGGTTAGGGACTGTCATTGGTGATCTTGGTGTGGATAAGCTAGAGGGATAACTTTTGGGTTCATAGGTGCTTCCCAAAAGTACCAATTACATCTACAGTGCATCAAAAGGTTAGTAAACATATTCTTGTATCAATCTAGGGTTTAAATGAATTAATTTGTTAATTCAAAAATCTTAAATAGCAAATGTAGATCCTAATACATATTAAAAGTGTTTTAATATGCAATTGAACATTGAAATCAATTAGGCACATAATGGATGTGGCATGATGCATGAAACCCTAGAAGAAAATTTTTTAATTCAATGTTCTAATCTAACAATGTTCCTACTTCTGCTCCTATGAGTGGTCTCAGAGCCACTATATATGCCATCTAGATTGTTTAATATGAGATTTAAATGTGTGATTTGATAAAATTTGATTGATAAATTACTATTTGGTTCACCATGTGTAGCAGCAAAGTGGTGTTTGTGCCCAAAGGTGGCGACATGTTTTGTGTATTTAAGGGTGCGCATGGTTATGGCCTAATTATACAATTGTTGTATATTTTAGAGGTCCATAATCAGTTCTATATTTAACTAAATTGTTTAATTAAGAATTTTAATCACACAATTAAATTTTAATTCATTTGTTTGAATAAGATTCAAATCTGAATTTTTAAATTTGGTTGAATGAGATTCAAATCTAAATTTTTAAATTTCTTTTGAATAAGCTTCAAATCTGAATTTTTAAATTTGTTTGAATGATATTCAAATCTGAATTTTTTAGTTAAATATGAGATGTTCAATTTAATTTTAGTATATATGTTTTATTTAATTGTTAAATAGCAATATGCATGATGGATGATCATGGACAATAAAAGACCAATGCGATTGGATTTATTTCTTTTATATTTCTTTGGGTTGTAAATTAATTCATTTATTTTGGTGGCATATATTATAAAGGTTGTGATATTTTTGGGTCGTAATTTCATTTATTTGAGGACTTTAAAGTCCATGTTCTTATAAATTCACCTTGGTATGCCAAGGATTACTTTGTAATTAGATTGTAAGAAGATTAAGGAGGTCAAGAGCATTGGTGGGACCAGTGGGAGGAATTCAAGATCAAGTGTTAATTATGTACTCCTTCAGCAACTCTTGCAATATGAATGAATGAAATGTACCTAGAAATGCCCTGATTCAATTCTTAGTAGCTCAGAATTGAATCCCTTAGAATACCAAATTTATTATTTATCAATGTATGCATGAGATGTATGGGAATGTATGCAGTATATGATATATGTAGGCAAATTGGATATTGTGCAAAGTGAGACCATAATAGTAATTAAGCCGACCACAAAATCTTCCAAACAAATGATTAAGTTGGAAATGGTATAATTAAAGGTAATTATATCATGGGCCCTCCATTGAGGCAATTATTTTAAGAAATTTTAAATACTTGCATAAGACTATAAAAATTCAATCACCCACTAGAAATCCATCAAACTAGGATTTCCGTTTCCTACTTTGGAAGTGTATTCACTAAGTTAGTGGGAGGACCAATTTGATTAAAAGACCATAATCATTTTGGTTAATTACATGATACATTTACTAATTAATCTAGTTATTTTCTGCAACTATTCTTTTGATAATAATGAGCACTCAACAACCACTACCATCCAATATACTTGCGAGCATACTTGATCACAATAGATTAACGGGACCTAATCTTTCAAATTGGCTAAGAAATTTAAAACTTGTCCTGAACCTAGAACGTATTGGATATGTTCTAAACTCAAATGTTCTTGGTCCCTTACCTCTAGAGGCCACTCAAGAGGAATATGACACTTTGGACAAATGGAAGGAGCATGATATGAGAGCCAAGTATTACATGCTTGCTTCTATGAGTAATAAGTTACAAAAGTAGCATGAGAACATGCAAAGTGCATGTAAGATCCTCCTTCACCTATAAGAGTTGTATGGTGAGCATAGGAGGAATGCTAGGTATGAGATACCTAGGCAGCTATTTTGAATGAGGATGTTTGAGGGACAGAATGTTAGGGATTATGTCCACAAGATGATTCGGATTGTAGAGCAGCTAGAACATCTTGACTTTAACATGGATTTCCAACTACAGACGGATTTGATCCTTCAGTCCCTATTTGAGTCATTTGGGAATTTTGTGACAAATTTCCATATGACTAAGTAGGAATACACCTTGGCTGGTTTACTTAACATGTTTGTTATTGCCCAAAAGAATGTTCTGAGCAATAAAAGTAAATAGGTAGCTTTGATTGCATCTTCTTTTATTGGAGAGCCCAACAAGAAGAAGGGCAATAAGAAAAAGAAACCTCAAATTCCTAGTCCTTCTAAGAAGATAGCTAAACAGAAAGGGAAGACCAAAGCTTATGGAGGCAAAGGAAAGTGTTTCCACTGCCAGAAGGATGGGCACTGAAATAGGAACTGCCCAGAGTATAACAAACAATAGCAGTTTGCATGTTCGAGATGTTAGACTCCAAATTGGCGATGGCTCAACTGTTGAAGCTTTAGCCATAGGATCTAAATCTTTTTACATATGTGGACATATTTTGTGTTTGAATAATATTTTATATGTACCTGATGCTTTTAAGAACATCATTTCTATATATAGTTTGACTAGAAATGGCTATGAATTTTAGTTCACAGATGATGTTTGCAATATTTATTTTGGAAATAAATATGTTGGCTCAGGTTATATGCATAATGGTCTTTATTATTTGGATAATAATGATAAACACAAAATGAATGCAACTAATCTAAAAGAATGCAATGCCATGGTGAAAATCAACTCAAGTTTAAAATATATTTGGCACTTAAGATTAGGTCATGTTGTAGAAGATAGGATTATAAAACTGGAGAAAATGGGGATTTTATCCTCATTGGGTTCTGAGCCTACTCCAACTTGTGAATCTTGCCTTCATGGCAAAATGACTAGATCATCCTTTGTTGGACAAGGATTAAGAGATGAAAATATTTTGGAACTAATACATAGTAATGTATGTGGTCCATTTAAAGAAATGGCTAGAGATAGTTTTCATTACTTTATTACCATTATTGATGATAAATCAAGTTTTGGGTATTTGTTTTTGATACAAACATGAATCCTTTGAAAAGTTCAAAGAATTTAAATTTGAAGTAGAAAATCAAACAGGAAAAAGTATCAAAACTCTTCGATCGGATCGTGGAGGTGAATACTTAAGTATTGAATTTGATGAATACTTGAAAGAGTATGGCATTGTTTCCCATCTGACTCCTCCATGAATGCCACAGCTAAATGGTGTATTTGAAAGGAGAAATCGTACCCTATTAGATATGGTATGTAGTGTGATGAGATATACTGATATGTCAATCTCCTTTTGGGGATTTACATTAGAATCAGCTTTGCATATTCTGAATAGGATTCCATCAAAATCAGTATCTTCCACACCTTAAGAGATATGGCATGGAAGAAAACCAAGTATTAAGTATGTTAAGATTTGGGGTTGTCCAGCTTATATCAAAATGCTGAACACAGATAAATTGGAAACCATATTGGAAAAGAGCCAATTAGTTGGATATCTAAAAGAGAGTTGTGGATATTATTTTTATTTGCCTACATCAAAAAAGGTTGTGGTAAGCAGAGATGCGTTATTTCTTGAACAACAGTTTATTCAAAAAGGAGGCAAAGCAAGGCAAATAGAGTTAGAATTGGAGAATTCTTACCAACAAACAGATCAAATAGATACAGATCCATCTAGTCAACCTACACCTATTGATGAAACATCTACAGTAATTTCTCATAAATCAACCAGGATATCTAACCCACCAGTGAGATATGGTTTTCTTCATGAAGATGAACAAGAGTTATTTACTCATGAAGAAGTAAATCATGGAGATGATCCACTTTTTTCTTCATGAAGATGAATAAGAGTTGTTTACTCATAAAGAAGTAGATCATGGAGATGATCCACTTACCTATGAAGAAGCTATATCAGATATAAACTCTTCAAAATGGATTGATGCTGTGAAATCTAAAATTGATTCCATGTATAAGAATCAAGTTTGGGATCTTGTTGACCCACCTGAATGTATTGTACCTATAGGGAATAAATGGGTTTTCGAAAAGAAAATTGGTTCTGATGGAAAGGTAGATACCTATAAAGCAAGGTTAGTAGCGAAAGGGTTTCGCTAAAGGCAAGGAATTAACTATGAGGAGACTTTCTGGCCTATTGCCATACTTAAATCAATTTGGATTCTATTAGGTATATTTGCATACTATGATTATGAGTTTTGGCAGATGGATGTCAAAACAGCTTTTCTCAATGGATACATTGAAGAAAACCTTTTCATGGAACAACCTAGGGGTTTTGAATCTCAAGATGGTTCCACAGTATGCAAGCTGAAGCGATCCATTTTTGAGTTAAAACAAGCTTCGAGGAATTGGAACATCCATTTTGATGAAGCCATTAAGTCATTTGGTTTTATCAAAAATGAGGATGAGCCATGTGTATATAAGAAGGTTATAGATAGTGCTGTCACTTTCTTTATCTTATATGTGGATGACATTTTGTTTATGGGTAATGACATAAGTATGTTGACAGCTATAAAGTTATGGTTGTCAAATACATTCTCCATGAAAGACTTAGGGGAGGCAACCTATATTCTTGGGATTCGCATCTATAGAGATAGAGTGAAAAGAATAATTAGTTTATTCCGAAGTCTATACTTGGAAAAGGTGTTAAAGAGGTTTAACATGCTTGATTCAAAGAGAGGATTGTTACCAGTGAGACATGGTGTAACACCCTTATGTTCGGTAGTGCGTTCTACTATTCCTGTGACCAATGTTGTCCGGACAGCTAGGATGCCTAGAACTACACTTAGATATTGATGAGGAGACATAAAATAATGAAATACAAGAAAAGAAAATACAAGAAAAACAAAGGAAAAATAATAGCAATGAAATGTAACCAAGTTAAATGAGCCGAGAACCCTAGCGATGGGTGATCGCACCTGGAAGTTGCGGCGTGGAAGATTGACTAGCCCTGGATCACGGGGAACCCTGAAAAATATTTTTAGGAATTAAATAAATGTCTATTGAATTATAAATACCATTAGAAATATCAAAGAAAAATAAATTAATTAGTACAAAGAAAAGTGAGAAATCGAGAAAATGATAAAATCTGGTGTTACCGAAAAATCGGGAATGCAACCCGAACAGGGGCATTGTGGTCATTTGATACCCTGAGTTGTCTTTTGACCTAAATGTCCATTAAAAATAAATGATGTTACACTTGGAAAATGTCATCAAAAATTAAATTGGCAGTACATAGTTTAAATAGCAAAAATTAGGAGTTAAATGTGGGAATATGAAAACTTTAGAATATTAAATGTTTAATCTAAGTTAGTGGTCCACTAACTCAATTAAGTGGCCATATAATCAGCATATTTTGGGCAGATTGCTCATCTTCTTCAACATTGCAAAAACCAGCCGTGAGCCTCCATTGAAGAACCTCTATGGCCATCCATGGCCAAGCTCCATGCAACCATGATTTAGCCATATTTTTCACTAGCTTCCTTCACAAAAACTGTTCTACATCACTTGGGCAGTAGATAGGAAGCAAGAAGATCAAGTTTAGTCAAGGTTTTGAAGAGTTTCCAAAGTGGTAAGTTTGTGTTTTTGGTTATTGTTTCATTAAAGTTTGTGAGGAGGTTATGTGTACTTGAAATGTGGAAAGAATTTTGGAAGCTTGAATTTGGAAGCTTGGAAATTAATGGAGAGAGATGTATGAATTGGCAGCTTGAATGGTGAACCAAAAAAATGTTAGTTCATGGTTTGGTTTATGGAATATTAATGTTGAATTGTGGTACTTGTTATGGCAGCTTGTGTATGTGTATGAGGGTTTGAGTTTGGACATACAAATGAGCTTGGTTGTGTAGTTAAATTGTGTGTAAATTGAACTTGGTAAATTCTGGACTATAATATGCATATTGAGTGTGATTATAAGCTACCAAAATGATCAACAATGTGTTGTGAAATGTGTTGTGAAATGTGTTTGTGTTATGGTACAACACAGAAATGGCATGAATGTGCAACTTGGTAAGTGTTAAAAGTGCATTTGGTATGTAATGAAGAGTGTTGTTATAGGGCAGTGTGCATTTTGGCCTAGAACCTTAAGTGTGTGGCTCCAATTGGTATGAGACCAATTGGAGGTGAAATTAGGCACAAAAAGTGCCAACTTTCATGAAGGAAGCTTACCAAAATTCTGCTTGTAAGGTAACTTGAAAAATGACCAAATCCGGATTAGTACAATTAAGGCATAAAAATTTACCATTTGGGCAGCAGTTAGTGTTTTGGCCATAACGCACTCAAAACAGGTCCAATTGACCTGAAATTTTGACCATGAATAGTTAAGACCTATATCTACAAGTCTTATGAAGACACCAAACCCCAAAAACGAACATAAGCAAGTCAAAAAGCTTTCACAAGTTCAGGTCCAAAAACTGGCCGAACCTAAAATGACCTAAAATGACCTAAAGTGACCAATTGTGATGCATTTTGACCAGCAATAGTAAAATGACCATAACTTAGTCTACATAACTGAGAATGACCTGAAATTCTGCCCCTCATGCAATAAGACATAGATCTACAAGTTTATAGTTTTGATCGAAACCCAAAAACTGAGGGAGCTAGGTCGTCTGGCTAGGTCAAACTAGTATCCCGGAATCCAGCAAATTGCAAGAAAACGCAATATACATGGAAATGAATTGGGTAAGATGTACCAACCCTAAAAGACTATTGAATGTGACATATTGGTAACATTAAAACCTAATTCACCTAGAATGCATCGAGGGTCGACATCTTAGGTTGACTAAGAAAATAATTGAAGGAACGAAAGCGTGAAAAACATAAATTTATACCATTGAATTCAAAAATTTTCACCTAGGGTCACATGCATCATGCAAGATTTATTTTTATCTATTTGATTTCAATGATAAACAATATATTAAAACTCTTTTAATATGTTTTTGGATCTGTATTTTCCATTTAAGATTTTAAAATTAATCAGATTAATTTTAGAACCCTAGATTAAATCAAGAACGATTACACTAACCTCTTGATGCACTACAGCGTGTCTGCGCCTTTGAGATTCGTCTTCAGGACACCAAATGTTGTCCCTCTAGCTTGTACACACCAAGAACACCTATGGCAGCCCTTGAACAGCTTCTAAAGCCTTTTCTATTAATTAGAAATTCAAGTTCTGCCTTTTAAGAGATTAGAGATGTAAACAGGACACTAGAAACAATTTCTAGTGTTCTTAATTCAAGAGTCTTTGAATTGATGAGAGATGAAGAAGAATAGATGAAAAGCCTCAAAGTGGCGTGACAAAGGAGAGGAGTGGCTGTTGGTTATTTTTCTTTTCATAACAACACTTAAATAGCTAGGTTAACACATTAAACCCTTGCCACATGTCACCCTTTGATTAGCTCTAGGTCTAAGTGACTAATCACATTGTGCCAAGTGTCAAACCTATATTTAATCTTGATTTTAATCATCTTACATGATTAAAAAACATTTGGCAAGCTTATGTGTAATCCCATGTGTCACCATCTCATGGTGCCACGTGTCACACTGTGAAATGACCAAAATGCCCATGTGTCTTAATTTTGAGTTCTTAACCCAAAATAATTATTTTTCTTCTAATTAATTTATATCAAATATAAATTAATTAATTAATCTCTATTAATTAATTTCTCATTAATTAAAATCATATTTAAACACTTTAAATATAAATTTAATTTATACTACACATCCAATAATCTAGATTTGGTTTCAAGTCATGCTAGGGACTTTGCAATTTAATTGCAAACCAAACCTATTTAATTAATCAATTAAAATCTTTAATTAATTAATTAAATCATATTTAATTAGGTGATAACTTGTGTATGTGTGTGACTTACTAGGCTCATCACTAATTGGCAATGAGACATGATATTAACTCTTAATATCATCAGAACTCTTTCTTACCATAAATGATTTCTCTAAATCATTTTATGCACATCATAGACCATGGTTAACACCTAGCATAGCATGCCATGGCGACCCAATTAGTAATAAGGTTTACCTTAAATGAACCTATAATCATATGTTACCATGCACTAGAATCTCTCTGTTACAAAATCCCAACTCAAGCTGGAGTCATGGTTTATGTCAAACTCCATTTGCTATGAATATTATGTTCTCTTTTAGTTATAGTTCTTGATTAAAAAGATTTTTTTTTATCAGCAACTCTTTTCTGAATAAATCTATCTGTCCTGGCCAGGAACTTGAAACATCAAGAACAATTAAATGAATATAGGATTTTATCTCTATTTACTTAGAGGAATAGATTCCATCTTGATCAACACCTACCTCCATATATAACTAGTAGGAGCCAACACATGCCCATATACCCATACATAGTACAAGTATGAAAAGCAGTATCAAACTCAAACTACCTATATACAAGATAACTGTGCTATCTCAGGTCTAAAGATTATATGCACTGATATGATTTATGACAAAATATGGACAGGAGTAAACTCCATGTGCTTGTCATAAGTGTCACTGGTTTGGGCTACTTATCATTTATAAGTTCCTATCATGTTTGTTATGTGGCATGAGACTCACCATTCCATCTTATTTATATCTCATATAAATAACTTGGGAACAAACATGAATACAATCTTTCTGGATAAGTCATGTCCTTATTATGAAGTATCCTCGATTGTGAACCTATTTATGATACTTTGAGCTAGAAATATTGTCACTCATATTCTTAACAACTTAAGAATAATATTTCTAACAAAATATCAATGGACCTTTTCTATTACACATAAATATATTATGTAAACGGAAAAGTAGAAATGCCTTTTATTAATAAAAATATGTACAAGATACATACTAAATGATATACTTTAGGGCATACTACTAACAATCTCCCACTAGCACTAGAGCCATTCATTACAATATCTTAGACCTATCTTCTCAAGATGTTGGTCTAACTGAGCTTGTGACAAAGGCTTAGTGAATGGATCAGCTGGATTTTTCAGCTGATGTTATTTTTTTGCATGGCTATATCGCCTTGCCCAACTATATCTCTGATAATGTGGTAGTGCCTTTCTATGTGTTTGGATTTTGGGTGAGACCTTAGTTCCTTAGCCTGTATAACTGTTCCATTATTGTCACAGTGTAATGGAACCTGGACTCAATGGAAGGAACTCTGTAAGTTTTGTCACGAACTTCTTTATCCAAAGCGGCTTCCTTTGCGATCTCGATGCAAAGAATATACTCACTTAGTAGAATCTACATCGTGCTCTATTTGGAACTCTTCCAACCGATCGCACCTCCATTACAAATGAACACATATCCAGTAGACTTTCTATCATTGATATCTCGATTGGAAATCGAATCGGCATAACCATCCAATTACAAGTCTTCACCTCCATAAATCAAGAATAAATCCTTAGTTCTTCTCAAGTACTTAAGGATATTCTTGATGACTATCGATGTTCCAAACCTGGATTGGATTGATACTTGCTAGTCAAACTAACAGCATATGCGATATCCGGCCTAGTACACAACATTGGATACATTAAACTTCCAATAGCTGAAGCATATGGAATCCTGACCATCTTATCTCTTTCTTCGGGTGTTTTTGGAGACATCTCTTTAGAAAGGTGGATACCATGTCTCACTGGCAACAATCCTCTCTTGGAATAAAGCATGTTAAACCTCTTTAACACCTTTTCCAAATATAGACTTTGGGATAAACCAATTATTCTTTTCGCTCTATCTCTATAGATGCGAATCCCAAGAATATAGGTTGCCTCCCCTAAGTCTTTCATGGAGAATGTATTTGACAACCATACCTTTATAGTCGTCAACATACCTGTGTCATTACCCATCAATAGTATGTCATCCACATATAAGACAAGGAAAGTGATAGCACTGTCACTAACCTTCTTATATACACATGGCTCATCCTCATTTTTGATAAAACCGAAGGATTTAATGGCTTCATCAAAACGGATGTTCCAACTCCTCGAAGCTTGTTTCAACCCATAAATGGATCGCTTTAGCTTGCATACCTTGGAACCATCTTGGGATTCAAAACCCCTTGGTTGTTCCATGAAAATGTTTTCTTCAATGTATCCATTGACAAAAGCTGTTTTGACATCCATCTGCCAAATCTCATAATCATAGTATGCAGCTATTGCTAATAAAATCCTAATTGATTTAAGCATGGCAACAGGCGAAAAAGTCTCCTCATAATCAATTCCTTGCCTTTGGCGAAACCCTTTCGCTACTAGCCTTGCCTTATAGGTCTCTACCTTTCCATCAGAACCAATTTTCTTCTTAAAAACCCATTTGTTCCTTATAGGTACAATACCTTCAGGTGGGTCAACAAGATCCCAAACTTAATTCTTATACATGGAATCAATCTCGGATTTCATAGCATCAATCCATTTTGAAGAGTCTATATTTAATATAGCTTCTTCATAGGTAAGTGGATCATCTCCATGATCTACTTCTTCATGAGTAGACAACTCTTATTCGTCTTCATGAAGAAAACCATATCTCACTGGTGGGTGAGATACCCTAGTTATTCTACAAGGAACAGCTGTAGATGTTTCATCAACGGGTATAGGTTAACTAGATGGATCTATATCCATCTGATCTGTTGGTTGGTTAGAATTCTCCAATTCTAACTCTATTTGCCTTCCTTTGCCTCCTTCTTGAGCAAACTGTTGTTCAAGAAATGTGGCATCTCTACTTATCATAACCTTTTGTGAAGTAGGCAAATAAAAATAATATCAAAAACTATCTTTTAGATATACAACAAATCGACCTTTTTCTGATCTGGTCTCCAATTGATCAGTGTTCAGCTTTTTGATATAACCTGGACAACCCCAAATCTTAACATGCTTAAGACTTGGTTTTCTTCCATGCCATATCTCATAAGGTGTGGAAGAAACTGATTTTGATGGAATCCTATTCAGAATATACAAAGCTGATTCTAATGCAAATCCCCAAAAGAAGATTGGCATATCAGTATAGCTCATCATACTACGTACCATATCCAATAGGGAACGATTTCTCTTTTCAGATACACCATTCAGTTGTGGCGTTCCTGGAGGAGTTAGCTGAGAAACAATGCCATGCTCTCTCAAGTATTCATCAAATTCAGTACTCAAATATTCACCTCCACGATCTGATCAAAGAGCTTTAATACTCTTTCCTGTTTGATTTTCTACTTCAGATTTAAATTCTTTGAACTTTTCAAAAGATTCATGTTTCTATTTCATCAAATACAAATACCCAAACCTTGATTTATCATCAGTAAAGGTAATAAAATAATGAAAACCCCCTCTAGCCATTTCTTTAAATGGACCACATACATCACTATGTATTAGCTCCAAAATATTTTAAGCTCTTAGCCTTTGTCCAACAAAGGGTGATCTAGTCATTTTGCCCTAAAGGCAAGATTCACAAGTTGGAGTAGGCTCAGAGCCTAATGAAGATAAAATCCCCATTTTCTCCAGTTTTGCAATCCTATCTTCTGCAACATGACATAACCTTAAGTGCCAAATATATTTTAAACTTGAGTTGGTTTTCACCATGGCATTGCATTCTTTTAGATCACTTGCATTCATTTGTGTTTGTCATTATTATCCAAATAATAAAGACCATCATTCATATAACCCGAACCAACATATTTATTTCCAAAATAAATATTGCAAACATCATCTGTGAACTAAAATTCATAGCCATTTCTAGTCAAACTAGATATAGAAATGATGTTTTTAAAAGCATCAGGTACATATAAAATATTATCCAAACACAAAACATGTCCAAACATGTAAAAAGATTTAGATCCTATGGCTAAAGCTTCAACAGTTGAGCCATTGTCAATCCGGACACTAATATCTTGAGAACGTAAGCTGCTACTGTTTGCTAGTTCCTGCATATCATTAGAAATGTGAGAACTGGCACCAGTATCTAAAACCCAAGCTGTAGATGAACTATGAGTATCATCATAATCTAAATAACAAGATATGGACATACCTTCCGAAGGTGTATCCTTCTTGTCCTTCAGAGAAGCAAGATACTCTGGGCAGTTCCTTTTCCAGTGCCCATCCTTTTGGCAGTGGAAACACTTTCTTTTGCCTCCATCAGCTTTAGTCTTTCTTTTCTGTTTAGCTATTTTCTTGGAAGGACCAAGAATCTGAGGTTTCTTTTCCTTATTGCCCTTCTTCTTGTTAGACTTTCCAGCAGAAGAAGATGCAACCAAAGCTACCTCCTTTCCTTTATTGCCTGGCATATTCTTTTGGGCAATAACCAGCATGTTGAGTAAACCAGCTAAGGTGCATTCCTATTTAGTCATATGGAAATTTGCCACAAAATTCCCAAAAGACTCAGGAAGGGACTGAAGGATCAAATCCGTCTATAGTTGGAAATCCATGTTGAAGTCAAGATGTTCCAACTGCTCAATCAGCTGAATCAACTTGTGGACATGATCCTCAACATTCTGTCCCTCAGACATCCTCATATGGAATAGTTATCTAGATATCTCATACCTAGCATTCCTGCTGTGCTCACCATACAACTCTTGTAGGTGAAGGAGGATCTCACTCGCACTCTGCATGTTCTCATGTTGCTTCTGTAACTCATTACTCATGGAAGTAAGCATGTAACATTTAGCTCTCATATCATGCTCCTTCCACTTGTCCAAAGTTTCATGTTCCTCTTGTGTGGCCTCTGGAGGTAAGGGACCAGGAACATTTGAATCTAGAACATATCCTATATGTTCAAGGTTCAGTACAAGTTTTAAATTTCTTAGCCAATCAGACAGATTAGGTCCTGTCAACCTATTGTGATCAAGTATGCTTACAAGGATATTGGATGGTGGTGGTTGTTTTGTGCTCATTTATATCAGAAAATTAACTGCAGAAAATAACCAGATTAATTAGTAAATGTATCATGTAATTAACCAAAATAATTATAGTCTTTTAATCAAATTGGTCCTCCCACTAAGTTAGCGAATCCTACTTTCTAATCTCTTAAAAGGCAGAACTTGATTTTCTAATTAATAGAAAAAGCTTTAGAAGCTATTCAATGGCTGCCATAGGTGTTCTTGGAGTGGACAAGCTAGAGGGACAACATCTAGTGTCCTGAAGACGAATCTCAAAGGCGCAGACACGCTGCAGTGCATCAAGAGGTTAGTGTAATCGTTCTTGATTTAATCTAGGGTTCTAAAATTAATCTGATTAATTTTAAAATCTTAAATGGCAAATACAATTCCAAAAACATATTAAAAGAGTTTTAATATGTTGTTTATCATTGAAATCAAATAGATAAAAATAAATCTTGCATGATGCATGTGACCCTAGGCGAAAATTTTTGAATTCAATGGTATAAACTTGTGTTTTTCACGCTTCCGTTCCTTCAATTGGTATCAGAGCCACTATAATTGCCATTTAGATTGATGTTTATATGATTTAATTGTGTGTTTGATCATGAGATCAAGAGTTTATTGATGGTTGCAAAGTCAAAGTGGCGGCACAAATGATGAACACCATGGTGCGCATGGTTGATGCATCACAATGGTGTGCAAAGGTAAATGGATGGTGAATGTGCAATTGTTGTATGATTTAAGATCCATTTTATGTCTAATTAAATTGTTTAATTAGAAATTTTATCACACAATTAAATTATGATTCAAATCAGAATTTTAAAAATTGTTTGAATGTGATTCAAATCTGAATTTTAAAAGTTGTTTGAATGTGATTCAAATCTGAATTTTTAAAGTTGTTTGAATCATATTTAAATCTGATTTTTTAAAATTGATTGAATAAAATTTAGATCTGATTTTTAAAAAAATATTTGAATGTGATTCAAATCTGATTTTTTAAAAAATGTTTGAATGAGATTCAAATCTGAATTTTTGAAGTTGTTTAAATGTGATTCAAATCTGAATTTTTAAATTTGTTTGAATGAGGTTCAAATCTGAATTTTTAAATTTATTTGAATCATAGTCAAATCTAGATTTTTAAGTTGAATATGATATATTCAATTTAATTTAAGTATGTATGTTTTATTTAATTGTTAAATAGTGATATGCATGATGGATGATCATGGACTATAAAAAACCAATGTGATTGGATTTATTTCTTTTATGTTTCTTTGGGATTGTAAATTAATTAATTTATTTTGGTCATGTATTATTAAGTTTGTAATAATTTTTGGGTTGTAATTTCATTTATTTAAGTTCTTGTAAATTCGCCTTGGTATGCCAAGGATTACTATGTCATATTGGATTGCAAGAAGTTCTAGGAGGTCAAGGGCATTGGTGGGACCAGTGGGAGGAATTCAAGATCAAGTGTTGATTATGTACTCCTTTAGCAACTCTTGTAAAATGAATGAATGAAATGCACCTAGGAATGCCCTGATTCAATTCTTGGTGGCTCAGAATTGAATCCCTTAGAAAGTCCATGATCATACCATATTTACTGCTTATCCATGAATGCATGAGATGTATGGGAATGTATGCAATTATATGATATATGCATGCTAAATGGATAATGTGCAAAGTGAGACCTTAATAGTAAATAGAATGACCATAAAATCTTCCAAATAAATGATTAAGTTGGAAATGCTATAATTAAAGTAATTATAACATAGGCCCTCCATTGGGGCAATTATTTTAAGAAAATTTAAATAGTTGCATAAGATACAATTTATTTAAGAGATTTTCTTAAGAATAATTGTTAAGCATGAGATGTTGTAAATATGTAAATGGTTTAGTGGCCAATATTGGATGTACCTGAGGACATTAAAATTATTTGCATAATTACTGGCTCAATGGGATCAACTTAACTAATGCAAGATAAGTCAATAATGGATGTACCTAAGATTTTGAGCATTAGGTGCTAGGTAAAGGATTGAACCTCACATGAGATGTGATGGGCAAGGAGTTGCTCACTTATAGTTTATTGTAATTCCAATAATGGATGTACCTGAGGATGATCAATAGAATTATAATAATTCAATCACCCACTGGAAATCCATCGAACTAGGATTTCCGTTTTCTACTTTGGAAGTGTAGGATTCGCTAAGTTAGTGGGAGGACAAATTTGATTAAAAGACCATAATCATTTTGGTTAATTACATGATACATTTACTAATTAATCTGGTTATTTTCTGCAGTTAATTTTCTGATAAAAATGAGCACAAAACAACCACCACCATCCAATATCCTTGCGAGCATACTTGATCACAATAGGTTGACAGGACCAAATTTGTCTGATTGGCTGAGAAATTTGAAGCTTGTCCTAAACCTTGAACATATAGGATATGTTCTAGATTCAAATGTTCCTGGTCCCTTACCTCCAGAGGCCACACAAGAGGAACATGATACTTTGGACAAGTGGAAGGAGCATGATATGAGAGCTAAGTGTTACATGCTTGCTTCCATGAGTAATGAGTTACAGAAGCAACATGAGAACATGCAGAGTACGAGTGAGATCCTCCTTCACCTACAAGAGTTGTATGGTGAGCAAAGCAGGAATGCTAGGTATGAGATATCTAGACAGCTATTCCGTATGAGGATGTCTGAGGGACAGAATGTTGGGGATCATGTCCACAAGATGATTCGGCTGATTAAGCAGTTGGAACATCTTGACTTCAACATGGATTTCCAACTACAAACGGATTTGATCCTTCAGTCCCTTCCTGAGTCTTTTGGAAATTTTGTGACAAATTTCCATATGACTAAACAGGAATGCACCTTAGTTGGTTTACTCAACATGCTGGTTATTGCCCAAAAGAATATGCCAGGCAATAAAGGAAAGAGGTAGCTTTGGTTGCATCTTCTTCTGCTGGAAAGTCCAACAAGAAGAAGGGCAATAAGAAAAAGAAACCTCAGATTCCTGGTCCTTCCAAGAAAATAGATAAACAGAAAGTGAAGACCAAAGCTGACAAAGGCAAAGAAAAGTGTTTCACTGCCAACAGGAAAGTGTTTCCATTGCCAGTAAGAAAGTGTTTCCACTGGCCAGAGTATAGCAATCTAAAAGAATGCAATGCCATGGTGAAAACCAACTCAAGTTCAAAATATATTTGGCACTTAAGGTTATGTCATGTTGCAGAAGATAGGATTGCAAAACTGGAGAAAATAGGGATTCTATCCTCATTGGGCTCTGAGCCTACTCCAACTTGTGAATCTTGCCTTCAGGGCAAAATGACTAGATCACCTTTTGTTGGACAAGGGCTAAGAGCTGAAAATATTTTGGAGCTAATACATAGTGATGTATGTGGTCCATTTAAAGAAATGGCTAGAGGGGGTTTTCATTATTTTATTACCTTTACTAATGATAAATCAAGGTTTGGGTATTTGTATTTGATGAAATACAAACATGAATCTTTTGAAAAGTTCAAAGAATTTAAATCTGAAGTAGAAAATCAAACAGGAAAGAATATTAAAGCTCTTCGATCAGATCGTGGAGGTGAATATTTGAGTACTGAATTTGATGAATACTTGAGAGAGCATGGCATTGTTTCTCACCGACTCCTCTAGAACGCCAATTTGAATGGTGTATCTGAAAGGAGAAATCGTACCCTATTGGATATGGTACGTTGTATGATGAGCTATACTGATATGCCAATCTCCTTTTGGGGATTTGCATTAGAATCAGCTTTGTATATTCTGAATAGGATTCCATCAAAATCAGTTTCTTCCACACCTTATGAGATATGGCATGGAAGAAAACCAAGTCTTAAACACGTTAAGATTTGGGGTTGTCCAACTTATATCAAAAAGCTGAAGACTGATAAATTGGAGACCAGATCAGAAAAAGGTCGATTTGTTGGATATCCAAAAGATAGTTTTGGATATTATTTTTATTTGTCTACTTCACAAAAGGTTGTGATAAGTAGAGATGCCACATTTCTTGAACAACAGTTTGTTTAAGAAGGAGGCAAAGGAAGGCAAATAGAGTTAGAATTGGAGAATTCTGACCAACCAACAGATCAGATGGATATAGATCCATCTAATCAACCTATACCCGTTGATGAAACATCTACATTGCTCCTCGTAGAACAACCGGTATCTCACCCACCAGTGAGATATGGTTTTCTTCATGAAGAAGAACAAGAGTTGTCTACTCATGAAGAAGTAGATCATGGAGATGATCCACTTACCTATGAAGAAGCTATATCAGATATAGACTCTTCAAAATGGATTGCGCTATGAAATCCGAGATTGATTCCATGTATAAGAATCAAGTTTCGGATCTTGTTGACCCACCTGAAGGTATTGTACCTATAGGGAACAAATGGTTTTCAAGAAGAAAATTGGTTTTGATGGAAAGGTAGAGACCTATAAGGCAAGGCTAGTAGCGAAAGGGTTTCGCCAAAGGCAAGGAATCAACTATGAGGAGACTTTCTCTCCTGTTGCCATGCTTAAATCAATTAGGATTTTATTAGCAATAGCTGCGTACTATGATTATGAGATTTGGCAGATGGATGTCAAAACAGCTTTTCTCAATGGATACATTGAAGAAAACATTTTCATGGAACAACCTAAGGGATTTGAATCCCAAGATGGTTCCAAGGTATGCAAGATAAAGCGATCCATTTATGGGTTGAAACAAGCTTCGAGGAGTTGGAACATCCTTTTTGATGAAGCCATTAAATCCTTTGGTTTTATCAAAAATGAGGATGAGCCATGTGTATATAAGAAGGTTAGTGACGGTGCTATCACTTTCCTTGTCTTATATGTGGATGACATACTTTTGATGGGTAATGATATAGGTATGTTTACAAATATAAAGGTATGGTTGTCAAATACATTCTCCATGAAAGACTTAGGGGAGGCAACCTATATTCTTGGGATTCGCATCTATAGAGATAAAGTGAAAAGAATAATTGGTTTATCCCAAAGTCTATACTTGGAAAAGGTGTTAAAGAGGTTTAACATGCTTGATTCCAAGAGAGGATTGTTACTAGTGAGACATGGTATCCATCTTTCTAAAGAGATGTCTCCAAAGACACCTGAAGAAAGAGATAAGATGGCCAGGATTCCATATGCTTCGGCTATTGGAAGTTTAATGCATGCAATGTTGTATACTAGGCCGGATATCGCATATGCTGTTAGTTTGACTAGCAGATATCAATCCAATCCAGGTTTGGAACATCGATAGTCACAAGAATATTCTTAAGTACTTGAGAAGAACTAAGGATTTATTCTTGATTTATGGAGGTGGAGACTTGCAATTGGATGGTTATACTGATTCTGATTTCCAATCAGATATCGATGATAGAAAGTCTACCTCAAGATATGTGTTCATTTGTAATGGAGGTGCAGTCAGTTGGAAGAGTTCCAAACAAAGCACGCATCGCAGATTCCACTACGAGGTCGAGTATATTCTCGCATCGATGTCGCAAAGGAAGTCGCTTGGATAAAGAAGTTCGTGATGAACTTACGAGAGTTCCTTCCATTGAGTCAGCAGTTCCACTACACTGTGACAACAATGGAGCAGTCATACAGGCTAAGGAACTATGGTCTCACCCAAAATCCAAACACATAGAAAGGCACTACCACATTATCAGACATATAGTTGGGTAAAGGCGATATAGCCATGCAGAAAAATAACATTAGCTGATCCATGCACTAAGCCCTTGTCACAAGCTCAGTTAGACTGACATCTTGAGAAGATGGGTCTAAGGTATTGTAATGAATGGCTCTAGTGCTAGTGGGAGATTGTTAGTAGTATGCCCTAGAGCATATCATTTAGTATGTATCTTGTATATATTTTTATTAATAAAAGGCATTTCCACTTTTCCGTTTACATAATATATTTATGTGTAATAGAAAAGGTCCATTGATATTTTGTTAGAAATATTATTCTTAAGTTGTTAAGAATATGAGTGACAATATTTCTAGCACGAAGTATCATAAATAGGTTCACAATCGAGGATACTTCATAATAAGGACATGACTTATCCAGAAAGTTTGTATTCATGTTTGTTCCCAAGTTATTTATATGAGATATAAATAAGATGGAATGGTGAGTCTCATGTCATATAACAAACATGATAGGCACTTATAAATGATAAGTAGGCTGAACCAGTGACACTTATGACAAGCACATAGAGTTTACTCTTGTCAATGTTTTGTCATATATCATATCAGTGCATATAATCTTTAGACCTGAGATAGCACAGTTATCTTGTATATAGGTAGTTTGAGTTTGATACTGCTTTCATACTTGTACTGTGTATGGGTATATGGGCATGTGTTGGCTCCTACTAGTTATATATGGACGTAGGTGTTGATCAAGATGGAATCTGTTCCTCTAAGTAAATAGAGATAAAATCCTATGTTCATTTAATTGTTCTTGATGTTTCAAGTTCCTGGCCAGATAGATAGATTTATTCGTAAAAGAGTTTCTGATGAGAAAATCTTTTAATCAAGAACTGGAATTAAAAGAGAACATAATATTCATAGCAAATGGAGTTTGACATAAACCATGACTCCAACTTGAGTTGGGATTTTGTAACAGAGAGATTCTAGTGCATGGTAACATATGATTATAGGTTCATTTAAGGTAAACCTTATTACTAATTGGGTGGCCATGGTATGCTATGCTAGGTGTTATCCATGGTCTATGAGGTTCATAAAATGATTTAGAGAAATCATTTATGGTAAGAAAGAGTTCTGATGATATTAAGAGTTGATATCATGTCTCATTGCCAATTAGTGATGAGCCTAGTAAGTCACACACATCCACAAGTTATCACCTAATCAAATATGATTTAATTAATTAATTAAAGACTTTAAATTGATTAATTAAATAGGTTTGGTTTGCAATTAAATTGCAAAGTCCCTAGTATGACTTGAAACCAAATCTAGATTATTGGATGTATAATATAAGTTAAATTTATATTTAAAGTGTTTAAATATGAATTTAATTAATGAGAAATTAATTAATAGAGATTAATTAATTAATTCATATTTGATATAAATTAATTAGAAGAAGAAAAATAATTATTTTGGGTTGAGAACTCAAAATTAAGACACAGGGGCATTTTGGTCATTTTGCAGTGTGACACGTGGCACCATGAGATGGTGATACATGGCATAACACATAAGCTTGCCAAATGTTTTTTAATCATGTAAGATGATTAAAATCAAGATTACATATAGGTTTGACACTTGGCACAATGTGATTGGGTCACTTAAACCTAGAGCTAATCAAAGGGTGACATGTGGCAAGGGTTTAATGTGTTAACCTAGCTATTTAAGTGTTGTTATGAGAAAATAAAATACAACCAGCAGCCACACTCCTTTGTCACGCCACTTTGAGGGTTTTCATCTCTTCTTCTTCATCTCTTATCAATTCAAAGAGATTAGCCATCAATCTCTTGAATTAAGAACACTAGAAATTGTTTCTAGTGTCCTGTTTACATCTTTAATCTCTTAAAAGGCAGAACTTGATTTTCTAATTAATAGAAAAAGCTTTAGAAGCTATTAAAGGGCTGCCATAGGTGTTCTTGGTGTGGACAAGCTAGAGGGACAACATCTAGTGTCCTGAAGACGAATCTCAAAGGCGCAGACACGCTGCAGTGCATCAAGAGGTTAGTGTAATCGTTCTTGATTTAATCTAGGGTTCTAAAATTAATCTGATTAATTTTAAAATCTTAAATGGCAAATACAATTCCAAAAACATATTAAAAGAGTTTTAATATGTTGTTTATCATTGAAATCAAATAGATAAAAATAAATCTTGCATGATGCATGTGACCCTAGGCGAAAATTTTTGAATTCAATGGTATAAACTTGTGTTTTTCACGCTTTCGTTCCTTCACATGCATGTAATGAGTTCTTGGCAGCAATTGAGATTGGTATTGAGGTATTCTATTTGTGTATTTTCAGTAGAAAAAGAAGTTGGAACGGACAAGGAGAAGTAGGTAACAAGAAAGGAGAATTATTGAAGGTTTGTGCACAACTAACCTTTTCTTCATTTTTAAACTTGTAAATTGCTTGAAATGTGTTAAATTGAATGAGTTTGCTTTGAACAAGTTTACTTTGATTAAAATATGGTTTTTCTCTTGAATTTAAGAAATTTGGGTGTTGCCACCTTTATATGGATATTATGATGAATTTAAATGTGTTTATTGGTTTATAAATGTGATTGTTGAGTGGGAAATTTTTGGAAATTGTTTTGAAACCACGTTAGTATGATCCCTTCTAACTCCCCAAAGAGTAACAGCTACTTGGGGTTGATAATTGATATTGATTATGTCTCCCATTAATAACGGTTAGTGGGGTAAGACTACATGAGTACTCATTAGCTAGCTAGCCCTTCCCTCATTAATAACGGTTATTGAGGTTGAGATTGCTTTGTCGTGGTGTACAACACGGCACTGATCGTGAAATTTTGTGTCATGGCCTAAACTGTGTGTTGATGTTGGCAACACTAATGCTTTGTGAATTGTGATTTATGAAGTGTGATTTCTCTTTTGAAATGTTATTCCAATAAATGGCTCTTATGGACTTAGAACTATTGTGAAGTTTTCATGCTTAAAAAAATGTGATTTATTATGCTTTGACATATTGTGCCTTACCTTAAGTTTTAAAATTTTCAGTTGTGCACCACTGAGTGACATACTCAGTGATAGCTTATTTATGCTGTCGCAGGTAAGGAAAAGGAGAAGGTTACTGAGTGAGGGACTTAGGAGCAGCATTTTGGTATTGTTTCTGGGTATTTACGTTAGGTATACCCTTGTGATTCCTTTGGATGTATTTTGTACCTATATGTATGGATGTACGGAAATTGAGCAGTTTGTATTTAAAAGCATTGCATTGCTATCACATTTTGAGTTTGTAACTATTTTGTATTTTACTTTGAGATTTATGAAAATGTAACTTTGCAATATTTAGTCTATCATTATTTCCAATGAATGTTTACATGGAATTTTAACTATTCTTATGCAGTTTTCCGCAAAAGAATTGATAAGATAAAAAGTTATAGTTTGATTTAAAATCCTTTGTAGCATAACTAATGGGTTATCTGTAGGTGCAGTTCGATAATTCATTAGGTATGCTATGGGAACATGTTGTGCCTTACAAGGGATAGGGTGTGACATGTACGGTGATGTGGTAATACATTGGGAGAGGCATTTACTACCATCAAACATCATTTTGGCTGCACTAGCCAGAAGGATGATTAGAAAGGGGTGTGAAGCATACTTGGCACATGTGATAGACACTCAAGTAGGGAGTCCAGCACTTAGGGACATCCCTATGGTATGTGACTTTCTGGATATGTTTCCAGATGAATTGCCAAGATTGCCTCAAGAAAAAGAAGTGCAGTTTGAGATTGATGTTATGCCTGGTGTGGACCCAATCTCTACAACACCATATAGAATGGCACCAGAAGAATTGAAAGAGTTGAAAGTGTAGTTGCAAGAGCTGCTTGACAAGGGCTTTATCCACCCTAGTGTGTCACCTTGGGGAGTGCCAGTGTTGTTTTTTAAGGAGAAAGATGGCACTCTCCATTTATGTATTGATTATCGATAGTTGAATAAGGTGACAATAAAGAATAGATATCCATTGCCCCACTGTAACACCCTCACCGTAGTAATTACGTACATTCTACTGTTCCGGTGACCGGTGTCTGTCCGGACAGCTAGAACGTCTGGAAAAATAATTAGACTAGAGCGAGGAGTCATAAATAACTCAAATACTAATAAGAAAAATTTAGGAAAAATTTTAGAAATAAAATACAACCAAGTTAAATGAGCCGGTGCCCTAGCGATGGGTAACCTTACGGTTCTCGCAACTAGGAGCCCTAGACCCGGGAGAAAATTCATAAAATAATTTTTGAGACTCCAAAAAAGATTCATTGAGGTTTTTATGGCATTAGAATGCCAAGAAAAGGTTTAGAAAATTTTTCGACGCAGACATGACAATTTTAGTCTGTTAAGCCAAACGGAGGGCATTTTGGTCATTTCGTCTTCAGAGATGATTTTTGGCCTACTTGTCCAGTTAAGTAAATAATTATTATGATCTAAAATAAGAATAAATATTGTTAAAAATTGAATTAAAAATGAGTAGAAAAAAAAAGAAAAGAAAAGAAAAATGAAAGAAATTAGGAATTATGACATCACATGATGTCATTAACATGCCCACACCCAATCACAATTTGACAAATTAAATAAAGAGATAAAAAGGAAATAAATATGAGATAAAAACAAAGGAAATCAGTAGCCTCTTCTTCCATAACAGCCGCACCAAAAGAAAGAGAGAGAGAAAGAAAGAGAGACCTCCATTGATGCACTCACCCAAGCTCTAAAACCTAGCCAATTACACCATAAAACCCCTATATGCCTTCATAAAACTTGGTCGTCACACCTAGAGCAAGCTTTGGACAGCAAAAAGAAAGGAAGAAAGTGAAGTTTTGAAGTCTTAGAAGTGGCTCCATTCAAGGTTAGTGCTAAATCTCTTACTTCTCCCTTTATATTTTTGATTTGAACCTTGAGTTAAGTTAGAAAATGGAGAAAATTTGAAGAAAATATGCATGTTACGAATATTCTAATTTCTGGTAGCCATGGGGGAAGGTTGAGAATTGTTGAATTGATTGAATTAAATTGCTTGGGAATGATGTTTGATAATTATATTAGAGTTAGAAGTTGATTTGTGTATATTAGATAAAGTGATGGATTGTTAGGGTTAGGGTTTTGAGATTTAATTGTCGGCTTAATGCTTAGATGTTTAAATTAAATTCTAATGGTCAATTAGTGACCATTTGATGAATTTTGACCTTAAATTAGAGACCATTGTGGTATTGAAATTTAAAGTGGTATGCTGCCCCCAATGTGCCAGAATACTGGACTTGAGTCCAGTGTATTCATAGGGTCATAACTTGAGCTATGTTACTCCAATTGGTTCAAGGCCAATTGGACATGAAACTAGACACATAATGGCACAACTTTGGTGAAGAAACCATGCCTAGAAAACCAAACCAAGTTGACCAAAAGTTTGCCCTAATCCGGGTGACCTACAATCTGCCTGGGCAAAATGACCAAATGAACAGTGTTTGGTCATTTGGCCATAACTCAATGTAGAAAGGTCCAATTGACCTGAAATTTTACCAGCAACAAGCTGAGATATAGACCAACAACTTTCATGAAGAAACCTGACCCAAATTATGACCATAACCTAGTCAAATTTCCAACCAAACTTAGGTCACCAAATCTGGCAGAACCAAATTGCCTAGAAAATCTGGGTACAGGTCACTCCGACCAGTTATGGTAAAATGACCATAACTTCAGCTACAAAACTCCAAATGGAGTGATTCAAAAAGAGAATTAAAGAAGACACAATAAGGAACAACTTTGATGAAGAAAGGTTAGCCTAGTTTCCACTCTAAAATTGTCCAATGGAACAGTAAACTTAGGTAGTAAAAATTGAAAATTTAGAAATGCATCTAGGGGACTTTAAATTGCAATTGGCAATTAATACTAGCAAATGTAAAACTCAAAATGTGGGATCTTGGTGTAATTTGAATTAATATATCCACTAAGTATAAAAAAGTCAACATTTTGGTTGACTAGTAAGGTGAATAGTAATCAAAATGATTAGTAAATTAAGATGAAGACGTAGAACCAATTCTAAGCTTAAATGCTTAGAATTGTATGACAAATGTGGACTATGTATCCTAGTCAAAATTGTTAAAAAGAAATTAAGGCCATAAATTTAAAATGCATGAAATATTCATGGATTACTTGAAACGTGAAAAATAAGTCACCTAATTGATGTGAATAGATAGTTAGGGCTTATATGCCCATCACAAATGGAATTCATAAAATATTAGTAACTCAACTTGAAATATAAAATTTTTAATTACATAAGTAGATTCTTGAATGTATAAATGAGAAAGGAAAAATGTTTTGAATACAATGGTACATGTGAACCATTGTTTAGAAGTGTGATCAATATGAATAACATAATGAATGAATAAATGAACCATATTAATGTATGAATGAGACATTAGTTCTCATTATTGTAGAGAGGAGAAGTATTTTGAGTACAATGGTATAAAAGGATAATTGATGTGAATTGTGATCATATAAATGATCAAATGAATGTCACACCCTACCCCTCTGTAAGGCATGACATGATCCCGTAGTATACCTGATGAATTACCAACTCCGTCTACTGATAACCCATTAAATACACTACAAGGGATTTTAAAAACTTTTCTTACTTCTTTTACAGTGGTGAGCACTATTTACAGGTGTTAAAGACTTTGGTGAACTGAAGTGAAACAACTAACTCATTTGATTTATTTGGAATATCAGAAAATTTTGGCAAGGTGCCATTTGTATTTTGGACAAAGCAGTTCTTGAAAACTCAGAAAGCACTTCAATTATTTTCCAAATCTCAACTCCAACATTTTTCTCAATACAACACATTTCTCAACTCAATTCCATAGAAATTTTTCAAAGTCTGAGATAAGGAAATATAATACAATTTTTATAAGTCAAATAACTCATAATAAATTTACAACTTCAAGGTACAATTTGAATTTACAACTGCTCAAAACCAAAAACAAAATGTACATACAGTGTCATACATTACAGTACAAAATGCAAAATATTGGTATACTCATTATACCAGGTAATCCCTCACTGGATGTATTAGCAGCCTAGTCTCATTGCCCTATCTCTCTCTCTACTGCGACAAAGAATAAAGCTATCACGAGACAATGTCTCAGTGGTGCACAACATTAACCAAATAAAATTTTAATTCACAATTCATAAATCATATCAATAGTGGATACTTAAAACCATAGTTAAATTCAAGACAATGAATGTCATAAGGAATTTAAACTCCAATTCACAAATTATCAAAATTCATAATAACACAATTTAGTCAAATAGTTTAAGAATACCATATTGCCAATTCATGCACAATTTGATCAAATAATGAATAATACCTTTTGCAAATCAATAACACAATTCGATCAAATAATGAATAATATCGTTTTGCAAATCAATAACACAATTCAATAAAATAATCCGAATAATATCGTTTTGCAAATCAATAACACAATTGATCAAATAATGAATAATATCATTTTGCAAATCAATAACACAATTGATCAAATAATCAATAATATCGCTTTGCAATTCAATAACACAATTGATCAAATAATCGAATAATACCGCTTTACAAATCAATAACACAATTGATCAAATAATCGAATAATATCGTTTGCAAATCAATAACACAATTAATCAAATAATTGAATAATATCGTTTTGCAAATTAATAACACCATTCGATCAAATAATTGAACAATACAATGTTGCCAATCAATAACACAATTTAGGTCATGACACAAATTTTTCCATATATGCCGCGTTGTACACCACGACAAGACATACTCACCCCAATAATCGAAATCAATGAGGGAGGAAGCTAGCTATCTAATGAGTACTCATCCATACTCACCTCATTGGGAAGTCAAAGAGGAGGAACATAATCATACTCACCCTGCATCGATAAGTCAAAGAGGGAGGAATAATCACACTCACCCCATTAATGGAGGAGGAACATAATATCCGTGTCATGCCAATTGTGAGTCAAAACAATTCCAAACATTTTATTCAATGATCCGTAAGAATCCAATAAATTTCCAAAGTTATAATTTCATTCACAAAATGGCAACACAATTCGTAATTCACTTCAATTTCCACAAAAACCATTTACAGTGCTTTTCAATCAATAAGTATCCATCAATATCATTCAAACAATTTTTCACAGTTTCAAACCATTCACAATGTTTTTCAATCAATAAGTGTCCACCAAACACATTTCCACAATTTAAAACAATAATATACAAATAGTCATAATTTATTTCAATTGAAAAATTCAAAAGAAATAGCCGTTGTGCACAAACATCTGATGACTGTCCCCCTGGTCTGGACTCAGTGTTTCCTTCCCTTTTGCTGAGTCCTTATTAACTGAGAAACACAATTTGAAGTGTTTCAGTACTAAATTAAACTGTCTCTATCGATGGTGTTTGGTAAATAATGCACTGAACTCAATTATTCACTTAATCACCTAATATACCGACCCTCATTGCGTTTTAGGTAAATTAGGTTTTAGTGTCGTTAATATGTCACATTCGATAGGGTTTTAGGTTTGGTACGTTTTACCAAAGTCATTTTCTTGTTTAGTGCATTTTAATGCAAATTGCTGGATTCCGGGACACTGGTTTGACCTAGCCGGATGATCTAGTTCCCTCGGTTTTCGGGTTTTGGTCGAAACTACAAACTTGTAGATCTATGTCTTATTGCACGCAGGGCAAAATTTCAGGTCAATCCGAGTTAAGTAGACCAAGTTATGGTCATTACACTATTTCTGGTCAAATGGTACAAAATTAGGTCAATTTTTGGTCAATTTGGTCAATTCTGGTTCGGCCAGTTTTTGGACCCGAACTTGTGCAAGCTTTTTGACTTGCTTCTGGTCATTTCTGGGTTTTGGTGTCTTCATAAGACCTGTAGGTATGGGCTTAACTATTCATGGTTAAAATTTCAGGTCAATTGGACCTGTTTTGAGTGAGTTATGGCCTAAACACTCACTGCTGCCCAATTGGTCATTTTTCAGGTCCTAATTGCACCTAATCCAAATTGGTCATTTTCTTAGGTCACCTTGCAAGCAGAATTTTGGTATGTTTTCTCAATGAAAGTTGGCACATTTTGTGCCTAGTTTCACCTCCAATTGGTCTCATACCAATTGAGGTTACACATTTAAACTTATTGGTCTATTTGCACATCGCTCTATATGCCTTTCAAACTCCAATTCAAACACATATTTAACTTGCAATTTGTTTACTTCCCTACCAATCTGTTTTGGTACCTTACCAAAAGCATTTTCTACTTTACATTAACATTACTTTGGGCAGATTACAATTACCCTCAACACACCAAATATAATTCACATTTACAAGTTCTAAATACCATTACATACACACCTAACCATTACAAATCTTACATACACTTTACAATATCAATCTACATACATATCCATCAATCCTTCTAGGTCAATATTCTGCCTATACTTCCATCAATACATACAATTATGCAAGGGTTCCCAAGCTGCCGAAATTGTCCTTCAACACCACATTGCCCTACAATCCATTAATTCTCATCCAAGTGCCAAAATCACCATATATATGTGAAACAATTCATTAGGATATTAATTTACCATGATCAACATTATTTCTCATCAATTATATGCATAATAAATCATCAAATGTGTGACCCCATGGCTGTCCAAAAATGGCTATCTCAATAACTATTTAAACTTCAAAATTTCCTTCACAAAACTAACACCCATAACATAAACATAAAGTTTAACAAGGAAATTCTCAAAAATGTAAACTTACCTTTATTTGTAACTTGCTAAACCTTCACTAAACTTCTCAAATTTGGTATCAATATCTTCCTTGTGATGTGTAGACCATTTTTTATGAAGGAACTTAAAGGATTGGAGTTGAAAATGGGGAGGTTAAGTGAGCTCATGCAAAACGTCAATGGTGGATTCTTTCATCTTCATTCACGGCATGGTTGAGCTAAGTGAGGAAGATGAGGTTTGAGTGGGAGAAATCTGCCCACTTATGAGTATTTTTAATCCATTTAATGTTCTTAGTGGTCCACTAAAAAAAATTATATCATATAATAAGCCAAATGTGCATTTATTCCACATTAACCCATGATTTTAGCTATTTGTATTAGGTACCACTAAACTAATTTTTCATTTCATTTTCTAAGTGTAATATTATTTATTTTTAATGGAAATTTAGGTCAAAAGACAATTCGGGATGTCAAATGACCATAATGCCCCTGTTCGGGTTACGTTCCCGATTTTTCGGTATTACCGGGTTTTGTCTGTTTTTCGATTTCTCACTTTTCTTTGTACTATTTATTTAATTTTTCTTTGATATTTCTAATGATATTTATTCTTCAACAAGGGTCTATTTAAGTCCTAAAAATGTTTTCCAGATTCCCAATTCAGGGCTAGTCAACAGTTCACGCCGTGACTTCCTGTCATGCCACCCATCGCTAGGTTTCCACGCTTAACTTGATCACATTTCTTTGCTATTATTTTTCCTTTATTTTTCTTGTATTTTCTTTTCTTGTATTTCATTATTTTATGTCTCCTCACTCATATTGAAATGTAGTTCTAGGCATCCTAGCTGTCCGGACAGCACTGGTCACTGGAACAGCAGAACGCACTACCGAACTTAGGGGTGTTACAATTCTCCCCCCCTTAAATAAATTTCGTCCACGAAATTTTTACCCAGTAGCCATCTTACAATAGTCATACGTTTATTTCTCCTTTCTATATGATCGTAAGACTTTTAACAATCTAATACAATGTTTAATTTGTTTGGATAACACCAATCTCCTCTTACTATTATGCTGTCTAATATTTTGGTTCACATTGCTCCTTGAATGACCCTTGAGGTCATGTTAGAATCATTCATCAGTCATTGGTCCTCTGACCATTCTAGTCCATAGTCTTCCTCACATTTGTAATATTTCTTTGTTACACATGAATCAACTGTTCAATTCTCTACTTTCATAACTCTTTTTATCTGTCAATATTCTATAACTTACTTCCTCTTGTACTGAACTATAACCTTTCGATATTTTAACTTTTGAGTTTTAGATCCCTAAGTAGGATTTTCAAACTTATTTCTAACAATTAAATTCTGTCATGGCATAACTATACCAAATGTATGCCGTTGGCAACTATTCTTATCTAGGTGTACTATCGGGTATGCGTAGCTCTACACAATAATCTCAAGTCGATCTTGAATCTGCGACTACATTATAAACATCAAGAACATTGCATAGTTACTACGATACATCCCAATAGATCAAACTTTGTTATCTTTTATTCTTTTGAATTCACCGATATTCTAATCTTATTATTATTACAATATCCATTAGCAATTTCTAACAGTAACCTCCTTGCCCTCATCTAGAGCAATTCCATTACTACATCTTACTTTTACGTCCTCTTGCCTTACATTAAGTAGGCTCGCCAATTAGCTTTATAATTTATGGTGTGTTAGAAATACTTTTCGCTGATAAACTCTTTCAAAAGTAATTTCACTTATTATCACAATCCTTATCTCAAGGACTAATCACTAATGCATCAAAATTTATTCTCAGAAGGAATAACAACAGAACATGTAGTTCTAACACTAACATAAAAGTATGCAAACTCTGTGTCAAACAATACATATATATATCTTAGTTGCTAATTGAGAAAGTACCAAAGAATGATGTCAAAAGTCTCAGTCTCTTTTCTCGTCAGATAGCGTATACTCTAGTTGAAGCATCACCCTGTTTTGGCTGATTCACAGTAGTCTGACTTCTAGGTGTACTACCCCTACCTCTACCTTTGCCTCTACTAACTGATGGTGAACTCTTTGGGGTAGAAACTTGGGTTGATCCCTTTGGTGTAGTAAATGATCCAGAACGACCTGGATTTACACAATCCCTAGCAAAATGGCCAGTCTCTCCACAGTTAAAACATGCTCCTACGGCTCTATAGCATACCCCACTATGTGGTTTACCACAAGTTTCACAAAGTCGATCTGACAGATTTAGGTTTCTATTGAGTTTGCTGATTGGATCGAGGTGGTTTCTGTCCAAAAGATCTATCTCTACCGGACTTCTTACTATCTCTGTCGTATCCCCCAAAGTTTTTCCTCTTTCCAGTAGGACCACTAGAACTCTGTTATGCTGACTTTCCCTCTTTTTCTGCCTTCTTTGATCTCTTTTTCTCTGGAGCAGTCTCAAACTCAACTCTTTCCAACTCTAGGGCTTGAGAAACAAGTTCAGAGAAGTTAGTGTGTTTGAAGCCGAGCACTTGTACTGACATCTGGGTTTCAAGCCGATTTCAAACCTCTTGCATCTTTCCTGCTAGTAGAGAGTAGACTCAACGCATAATGGCTAAAGCGGAAAATTCTCTTTCATACTCACCACCGATCACCCCTATTTGAGACTTAGGAACTCTTGCGCTTACGGTCTACATAAGCATCGAGGACATATTTACGCTGAATTCCCGAGGAAGTCATTCCATGTTAGCACTGCAGTTCTACTGCATCAGGGGGAATGGTTTTCCACGATCATAAGCATCTCCTGTAGTAAGGATCCGAGTACTCAACCGAGCTCTTACGTACAATGCACTTCTTGAATACCCTATCCATCCTCTCTAACCATTGTTCACTTCTAGAGGATCTATGTCCCTTAAACTCTGTAGCCCAATACTTCATCAATTTGTCATATTGTCTAGCAGAAGACTGTGGTTGTACCACTGGAGTCTGTATTGGGGCTTGAGTAGGCACATTACCATCCATTTATTGGAACATTGCAGCCGTCTGTTGAGCGAATCGAGCGGAGAATCGCGGTATCGCAGGGTGGTGCTCTTGAACCACCGACATTATGTAGGCATGGGGCATCCCTTGCACCTCACCTCTATCGATTGATCGATCAACGATCACCCTCTTCCATAGTCAATTCGAGGATTTTAGACCTCCTGTACAATAATACAAGGAGATTTCCTCCCGTTAGTGCATATTTATAATGTAATGTACTGTATGTATCAAACAATGATATTGAGCAGTTGTACTTGTGAAGAAAGAATATTCAAGTAACAAGTGAAAACAGAATTTAAAAACTTTGCTCGATACCACTAAAACAAGTCACACCCTACCCTCTAAGGCATGACATGATCCGTAGTATACGATGAATTACCAACTCCGTCTCGATAACCCATTAAATACACTACAAGGGATTTTAAAACTTTTCTTACTTCTTTTACAATGGTGAGCACTATTTACAGTGTTAAAGACTTTGGTGAATCAAGTGAAACAACTAACTCATTTGATTTATTTGGAATATCTGTAAAAATTTTGGCAAGGTGCCATTTGTATTTTGGACAAAACAGTTCTTCAGAAAACCTGTAAAAAGCACTTCAATTATTTTCCAAATCTCAACTCCAACATTTTTCTCAATACAACACATTTCTCAACTCAATTCCATAGAAATTTTTCAAAGTCTGAGATAAGGAAATATAATACAATTTTTATAAGTCAAATAACTCATAATAAATTTACAACTTCAAGGTACAATTTGAATTTACAACTGCTCAAAACCAAAAACAAAATGTACATACAATTGTCATACATTCTGATACAAAATGCAAAATATTGGTATACTCATTATACCAGGTAATCCCTCACTGGATGTATTAGCAGCCTAGTCTGCTGCCCTATCTGTCTCTCTACCTGCGACAGCAATAAAAAGCTATCGCTGAGACAATGTCTCAGTGGTGCACAACATTAACCAAATAAAATTTTAATTCACAATTCATAAATCATATCAATAGTGGATACTTAAAACCATAGTTAAATTCAAGACAATGAATGTCATAAGGAATTTAAACTCCAATTCACAAATTATCAAAATTCATAATAACACAATTTAGTCAAATAGTTTAAGAATACCGTATTGCCAATTCATGCACAATTTGATCAAATACACGAATAATACCTTTTGCAAATCAATAACACAATTCGATCAAATAAGCTGAATAATATCGTTTTGCAAATCAATAACACAATTCAATAAAATAAGTGAATAATATCGTTTTGCAAATCAATAACACAATTGATCAAATAACTGAATAATATCGTTTTGCAAATCAATAACACAATTGATCAAATAACTGAATAATATCGTTTTGCAATTCAATAACACAATTGATCAAATAACTGAATAATACCGTTTTGCAAATCAATAACACAATTGATCAAATAAGCTGAATAATATCGTTTTGCAAATCAATAACACAATTGATCAAATAATGAATAATATCGTTTGCAAATCAATAACACCATTCGATCAAATAATTGAACAATACAATGTTGCCAATCAATAACACAATTTAGGTCATGACACAAATTTTTCCATATATGCGTTGTACACCACGACAAGACATACTCACCCCAATAATCGAAATCAATGAGGGAGGAAGCTGGCTATCTAATGAGTACTCATCCATACTCACCTCGGTGGGAAGTCAAAGAGGGAGGAACATAATCATACTCACCCCGGTGATAAGTCAAAGAGGAGGAATAATCACACTCACCCCATTAATGGAGGAGGAACATAATATCCGTGTCATGCCAATTGTGAGTCAAAACAATTCCAAACATTTTATTCAATGATCCGTAAGAATCAATAAATTTCCAAAGTTATAATTTCATTCACAAAATGGCAACACAATTAAGTAATTCACTTCAATTTCCACAAAACCATTTCTGATGCTTTTCAATCAATAAGTATCCATCAATATCATTCAAACAATTTTTCACAGTTTCAAACCATTCACAATGTTTTTCAATCAATAAGTGTCCACCAAACACATTTCCACAATTTAAAACAATAATATACAAATAGTCATAATTTATTTCAATTGAAAAATTCAAAAGAAATAGCCGTTGTGCACAAACCTCTGATGACTGTCCCCCTGGTCTGGACTCAGTGTTTCCTTCCCTTTTGCTGAGTCCTTATTAACTGAGAAACACAATTTGAAGTGTTTGATTAAATTAAACTGTCTCTATCGATGGTGTTTGGTAAATAATGCCGAACTCAATTATTCACTTAATCACCTAATATACCGACCCTCGTTGCGTTTTAGGTAAATTAGGTTTTAGTGTCGTTAATATGTCACATTCGATAGGGTTTTAGGTTTGGTACGTTTTACCAAAGTCATTTTCTTGTTTAGTGCATTTTAATGCAAATTGCTGGATTCCGGGACACTGGTTTGACCTAGCCGGACGATCTAGTTCCCTCAGTTTTCGGGTTTTGGTCGAAACTACAAACTTGTAGATCTATGTCTTATTGCACGCAGGGCAAAATTTCAGGTCAATCCGAGTTAAGTAGACCAAGTTATGGTCATTACACTATTTCTGGTCAAATGGTACAAAATTAGGTCAATTTTTGGTCAATTTGGTCAATTCTGGTTCGGCCAGTTTTTGGACCCGAACTTGTGCAAGCTTTTTGACTTTCTTCTGGTCATTTCTGGGTTTTGGTGTCTTCATAAGACCTGTAGGCATGGGTCTTAACTATTCATGGTTAAAATTTCTGGTCAATTGGACCTGTTTTGAGTGAGTTATGGCCTAAACACTCACTGCTGCCCAATTGGTCATTTTTCAGGTCCTAATTGCACCTAATCCAAATTGGTCATTTTCTTAGGTCACCTTGCAAGCAGAATTTTGGTATGTTTTCTCAATGAAAGTTGGCACATTTTGTGCCTAGTTTCACCTCCAATTGGTCTCATACCAATTGAGGTTACACATTTAAACTTATTGGTCTATTTGTACACTGCCCTCTATATGCCTTTCAAACTCCAATTCAAACACATATTTAACTTGCAATTTGTTTACTTCCCTACCAATCTGTTTTGGTACCTTACCAAAAGCATTTTCTACTTTACATTAACATTACTTTGGGCAGATTACAATTACCCTCAACACACCAAATATAATTCACATTTACAAGTTCTAAATACCATTACATACACACCTAACCATTACAAATCTTACATACACTTTACAATATCAATCTACATACATATCCATCAATCCTTCTAGGTCAATATTCTGCCTATACTTCCATCAATACATACAATTATGCAAGGGTTCCCAAGCTGCCGAAATTGTCCTTCAACACCACATTGCCCTACAATCCATCAATTCTCATCCAAGTGCCAAAATCACCATATATATGTGAAACAATTCATTAGGATATTAATTTACCATGATCAACATTATTTCTCATCAATTATATGCATAATAAATCATCAAATGTGTGACCCCATGGCTGTCCAAAAATGGCTATCTCAATAACTATTTAAACTTCAAAATTTCCTTCACAAAACTAACACCCATAACATAAACAGAAAGTTTAACAAGTAAATTCTCAAAATGTAAACTTACCTTTATTTGTAACTTGCTAAACCTTCACCAAACTTCTCAAATTTGGTATCAATATCTTCCTTGTGATGTGTAGACCATTTTTTATGAAGGAACTTAAAGGATTGGAGTTGAAAATGGGGAGGTTAAGTGAGCTCATGCAAAACGTCAATGGTGGATTCTTTCATCTTCATTCACGGCATGGTTGAGCTAAGTGAGGAAGATGAGGTTTGAGTGGGAGAAATCTGCCCACTTATGAGTATTTTTAATCCATTTAATGTTCTTAGTGGTCCACTAAAAAAAATTATATCATATAATAAGCCAAATGTGCATTTATTCCACATTAACCCATGATTTTAGCTATTTGTATTAGGTACCACTAAACTAATTTTTCATTTCATTTTCTAAGTGTAATATTATTTATTTTTAATGGACATTTAGGTCAAAAGACAATTCGGGGTGTCAAATGACCATAATGCCCCTGTTCGGGTTACGTTCCCGATTTTTCTAGACAGGGTTTTGTATGCATTTTCGATTTCTCACTTTTCTTTGTATTATTTATTTAATTTTTCTTTCATATTTCTAATGATATTTATACTTCAACAAGGTCTAAATAAGTCCTAAAAATGTTTTCGGGGTTCCCGCAGTCCGAGTATTAGTCAACGGTTCACGTGACTTCTGGTGCGATCACCATCGCTAGGTTTCCCGTCTCGCTTAACTTGATCACATTTCTTTGCTATTATTTTTCCTTTATTTTTCTTGTATTTTCTTTTCTTGTATTTCATTATTTTATGTCTCCTCACTCATATTGAAATGTAGTTCTAGGCATCCTAGCTGTCCGGACAGCACTGGTCACTGGAACAGCAGAACGCACTACCGAACTTAGGGGTGTTACAATGAATGTATGAATTATAATTGAAATTTATCATGAAATAATGAAGTCATAAAACACAATATATTAATATTTAATGATATTATGTGCCCTTGTATTGCCTAGATATGTGTGTCAGATTGGATAGTTTGGCATGCCGATAGGGTATTGTTTTAGCAGTACTGCAAAAGGCTTTATGCCTGTATTCATGGCTTTATGCCCGTATTCATGGCTTTATGCCCACATTCATGGCTTTTATGCCCGATTATGTGTTATCATGGCTTTTTAGCCATATTGACTGCATACGTGGTTGACGTTCCGCGTCCCATGGTATGACGGCACGAGGCACCATGGTGTCGGTGCAATGACCATTATCGATTTAGTCGACTGTCAGAGGTTACTTGGGCAGTGTAATTTATTGAAATAAATTAATACTATTAGTAATTAAAAATATTAGAAATCAAATAAATGAGTTAATAAGACTTCAAAAGAATTAGTTAAAATTATGAAATGATCCAAACCACATAAAAATTGTTAAGTAAAATGATAAAAGAGTTGCAAAAATAGGTATAACTTAACTAAATATTTTAAATATACCTTCTATTGCCATATGAATATAAACTGAGTATTTTTATCAATTCTGTATATTGTACATTATCTCTGTGAATTTAGGAATTAAACGCTTCCAAAGCGGAACAAATTAGAACAAAAGATAATTAATATTAGACACATTGTATTAAATTAAATTGATTCTTAAATATTCAAATTATGCTTCGTTCTTTCTTTATTTGTATATTTTATTTTCTTGTTATATTATTGCACCACTAAGCAGCAATGCTTAGCGCGATGGATTTGTTTCCTCGCGCAGATACTTTGACTAAGATTTTTGGAGTCCAGATCTGCAGAAGTGTCTGAAGTATTCAAGGTTGTCACATCCTCAGCAATGCATGTAGATAGGGCCCATATAGATCATATTTTATATTTTGTATAAAATGCTTAGATATTGTATTGTAATGTATATTATGAATAGGTAATTAATAGGAATGCGATGTAAATTAATTAATTAGCTTTGTCATATGTAATTAATTTATATATCATGTAAATTATGAAATTTTGTAATTATTTTGTAAATTATGTAAATTAAGGAAATTTGAAAATTTTGCTTATGTAATTTGAGAATGTTTACATATGAATTGAGTATGAATGGAAATGTATGGAAATGATTATGAAATTGAAATGTATGGATGAGATTTGAAATATGAGAAAATTATTAGAATGATTGATGAGATAATTATGATTAGCATGGATAAGATTTTATTTTGGAAATATTATTGAATTTCAAACAGGAGAATATTGAAATACGCCAAACGATAATAAAATAAGGGAAACTTCGCTGGTTTCTCTGTCGAAAAATAATTGATATTAAATTAAGTGAATTCAAAATTATTTAAAAAAAAATAAAGTAAGATAAGTTAGGGTACTCCGGCACCGATTGTAGCATGCCTTGCTCGGCCACACTGTAATCGGGTGAGGGGTGTTACACCCACATTGATGACTTATTTGATCAGTTGAGGGGTGCAGCTGTGTTCTCCGAAATTGACATGAGATCAGGTTATTATCAGCTGAAAGTATAAGAGCAGAGTATTCCTAAAACTACCTTCAGAACCCGTTATGGCCATTATGAGTTCTTGGTCATGCCATTCGGGTTAACTAATGCTCTGGTTGCTTTTATGGATCTGATGAACACTCTCTTCAGACTATACCTCGATTAGTTTATTGTGGTATTCATAGATGATATCTTGGTATATTCGAGGAGTGTAGAAAAGCATGATAGACATCTGCGGATTATACTGCAAACTTTGAGGGAGAAACAACTATACGCCAAATTATCGAAGTGTGAATTTTAGCTGAAGGAAATATCCTTCTTGGGGCATGTAGTATCAGTAGAGGGCATCAAGATATATCCAAGTAAGATAGAAGCTGTTCTTAATTAGAGGCCACCCAGAAATATCACAGAGATTCACAGTTTTCTAAGTTTAGCTGGATACTACCATCGATTTGTGAAGGGATTCTCCATGTTGGCATCTCCATTGACCAAATTACTTCGAAAAGATGTGAAATTTCAATGGGACAAATAAATGTGTTTTGATGAGTTGAAGAGATGTGTAACTGAGGCTCCAGTCCATACTTTACTTACCCCAGGTAAAGAATACATAGTATATAGTGATGCTTCTCATAATGGGTTAGGTTATGTACTGATGCAAGATCAGAATGTCATTGCCTATGCATCACGCCAGCTGAAACCGCATGAGAGGAACTATCTGACATAAGATTTGGAGCTTGCAGCTATTGTGTTCGCTCTTAAGATCTGGAGACATTATTTATATGGGGAGAAGTGCTACATCTATACAGACCATAAGAGTTTGAAATATCTGGGCACTCAGAAGGAGTTAAATTTGAGATAAAGAAGATGGTTAGAGTTGATAAAAGACTATGATTGTATGATAGACTATCAACTAGGGAAAGCTAATGTGGTGGCTGATGCCTTAAGTCACAAGACTATGGCAAGTCTACGGGTTACTCCTTTGTCTATGGTACATGAATTGAGATCATTAAATGCCAGCTTAGAGATTAATGATGAGGGGCAGACAATAGTTGCATGGCATGTACAACAAGTGTTGATTGATTAGGTTAGAATGGCTACTCAGAATGATCAGAAGTATCAGAAGCTATTGGAAGAAGTCCGACACGGCAAGAAGCCAGAATTCTCAATTAGAGATGATGGGCTACTGCTACACCAGGGCATAATTTGTGTTCCTAATGATGTTGATTTGAGGTAGATCATTTTAAAGGAAGCACATGAGTCTCCTTTTGCCATGCACCCTGGTGGCACAAAAATGTATAGAGGGCTAAAGGAGCATTATTGGTGGATGGGTATGAAAAGAGATGTGGCAGAATTTGTTTTCAAATGCCTAACTTATCAGCAAGTGAAGGCAGAGCATTAAGTACCAGCTGGGTTGTTACATCCACTACCAGTACCGAAATGGAAATGGGAGAGAATAACAATGGATTTTGTGATGGGACTTTTGAGGACACAGAAGAGTCATGATGCAGTATGGGTCATTGTTGACAGATTGATCAAGTTTGCTCATTTTCTGACTATCCGGATGGACTACAGTTTAGAAAGATTGGCCAAGTTGTACATTGATGAGATAGTAAGACTGCATGGAGTGCCAGTATCCATTATATCAGACAGAGATCCTAGGTTCACTTCTAGATTCTGGGGTAGTCTTCAGAGAGCCCTAGGAACTAGATTGAACTTCAGTACAACATTTCTCCCACATACAGATGGCCAGTCTGAAAGGGTAATTCAGATCTTGGAGGACATGCTACGAGCTTGTGTGATTGAATTTGAGGGCAGTTGGGACACACACTTGCCTTTGATTGAGTTTGCTTATAACAACAGCTACCAATCAAGCATTGGGATGCCTCCATATGAAGCTTTGTATGGTAGAAAATGCAGAACTCCCTTGTGTTGGAATGAAGTAGGTGAAAGGAAGATGATTGGACACGAAATTATTCAGCAGACTGAGGAAAAGATCAAGGTAATCAGAGATCGACTTAAGACTGCATCAGATCATCAAAAGTCCTATATTGATTTAAAGAGAAGAGATATTAAGTATACAGTGGTGAGAAAGTATTCCTTAAGGTTTCCCTTTAGAAGAAAATTATGAGATTTGGCAGAAAGGGGAACTGAGTTCTCATTTCATTGGGCCATATGAGGTTCTAGAAAGAGTAGGTCATTTGGCATATCGGTTGGCACTATCTCCAAAGTTGGAAAAGATACATAAAGTCTTCTATTTGTCTATGTTGAGGAGGTATAGATCAAACCCATCTCATGTACTACCATTCGAAGAAATTGAAGTGAATCCAGACCTCACATATGAAGAAGAACCCATAGAGATTCTGGCTTATGAGGTGAAGCAACTATGGAACAAGCAGATACCGTTAGTGAAAGTGCTGTGGAACCATCATTCGGGCCAAGAAGCTACTTGGGAACGAGAGGAGGACATGAGGAGACAACACCCACAACTGTTTAGAGACTGATATCAGGTATAATTTCAAGACGAAATTTATTTTAAGGGAGGGAGGGAGAATTGTAACACCCCTATTTGCATAGCCTGGTATATTTTATTATTCCGGTGACTGGTATTGATCCAGACAAGTAAAAGGATTATAACCACACTTAAGACAACTAGATAAGCCCTAAACACAAATAATTAGCAATTGTCAAATAGTTAAGTATAAATAAGAAAAACATAACACAATAAGTTAAATGAGCCGAGAGTCACAGCGATGGGTGACCTTCTCGGGAAAGACTGCGAAGTCGATTTAAACTCAAATTTCGAACCGTAAAATATGACGCCGCTGTCCTTAGGACTATTGCGAACACAGTGGAAAAGAGAAAATCATGAAAAAGAATTATTAAGCAGGTCAAATAATTAGGTCAGGGATCTGAAAGAAATATTGAATTAATTGTAAGCCGGATTGAACCGGCGATGGGCAATTTGGTCAATTCACCCCTAGAGCTGACTCCTAACCTGATTGTCAAATAAAATCAGAGAATAAAATTTCAGAGTCGGGAATTAAATTAAAGAACTAAAGAAAAATAAATAAAAAAAAGAGAGGAAAAAGAAAAAGTGAAAAAGTGATTACATCATGCATGATGCAATAAATCTTGTAATTAAAAATTTAAATTTTAGGGTAATTTTGGTCTTTCTAAAGAGTAAAAATTTATAAAAGAAAAAGAAAAAAAAAAAGGGATTTTCTTCATCTTCTTACCGTCTCCCATCTCTCTCTTCTCTCCCTCTCAAAATCTCCATGAAAGCTCATTTGTGTGCTTGAAGAAACCAAAATCCCATTATAGAAAATTCACTTACCATGATTAAACTTTGTTTGGCCAACTAGAAAAGAAGATTAAAGGAGAAAGAAAGAAGAAAAAGTTAAAGGAAGTGAAGATTGAAAAGCTATATCAAGGTTCGTAAGCTAACTTGAATTTCTAGTTGAATTAATTATGTTTATAGTTGAATAAACCTAGAAAAATACTTAAAATGAAATGAAAACAACTTTGGAGGACTAGGTGTGAACTAGCTCGGGTTTAAGTTGAGAATGCATGAGTTTGATTGAATTAAATATTTTAGAAACCTTGAATGAGTTGAGAAATGGTGTTTGTATGCTTAGAACTAATTAAATGCAACAAATTAAGTGAGTTAGGGTTTTGGACCTAGGGTTTGGGAGACAAAACTTAGAGAATTGGTCAAATAGTGTATTTGACCTAGTTTGAGCTGAAAAATGGTCATGTATGACCAATTGTGGTGTGTAAGAAGTGTTGGAATTAAGTTTGAATTCTGATTGGATATGGTCATTCTACAAGCAGCATGACCAAGGTCCTTTTCAGGGACCAAAACTAAAAATTTACCAACCCAATTGGTGTGAGGCCAATTGGAAATGAAATTAGACACAAAATGACACATTTTTCATTTAGGAATCATGCCCAGAAAGTGACCATAGCATAGTGAACATGTCACACCCTACCCCTCTGTAAGGCATAACATGATCCCGTAGTATACCTAATGAATTACCAACTTCGTCTACTGATAACCCATCAAATACACTACAAGGGATTTTAAAAACTTTTCTTACTTCTTTTACCGTGGTGAGCACTATTTACAGGTATTAAAACCTTTTTAAATTATAGTGATAGAACTAACACATTTGAATTTTTTTGGAATTTCTGTAAAAATTTTGGCAGAGTGCCATCTGTATTTTGGATAAAACAGTTCTTCAGAAAACCTGTAAAAAGCACTTCAATAAATTCCCAAATCTCAACTTCAACATTTTTCTCAACCCAACACAGTTCTCAAGTCAAATTCACAGTAATTTTTCAAGGATTGAGATAAAGAAATATAATACAATTTTTTTTTTTTTTACAAGTCAAAATATCTCATAATTTACTTTACAACTTCAATGTACAATTTTTATTTACAACTGCTCAAAACCAAAAACAATATGCACATACAGTGAAAATACATTACATTACAAAATACAAAATCTTTGGTATACTCATTATACCGGTAGTCTCTCATTGGAGGTACTAATGACCTAATCATACTGTAGTCCGTCTACTTGTGACAATAAAAGCTATCATTTGAGATAATGTCTCGATGGTGCACAACATTAACCAAATACAAATTTAAATCACAATTCATAAGTCATGTAAACAGTGGATACTTAAAACCATAGTTAATTTCAAGACAATAATTGTCAACCAGAATTTAAACTCCATTTCTCAATATCACAATAAATTTCAATAAGTCAAATCATGGTTGAATTCAAAAGACAGTATATGTCAATAAGAGTTTAAATTCATTTCACAATCTCACAATACATATCAATAAATCACACACAGCTTTAATCATGTTCCAAAGTCAATTCATCCCAAAAGCCGATGGCTAATGAGGTATTCAATTCATCCCAAAAGTCAATGACTAATGAGGAATAACATAGCTAGCTAGCAAAAATATGAGTACTCATTCTATTCGTCCTCAACAAGCACACACCTCAACACTTCACCGGAGAGGGAATTCAATTCATCCCACTAGACAAGCTAGCGAGGAATACAATCAATGTACATGATAATCGTGGTTTCAAACCAATTCTGTGCTTTTCAATCAATAAGTATCCATCAAATATCATTCAAACCATTTTTCACAATTTCACAACTTAAAACAATAATATGCAAATAGTCATAATTTATTTCAATTGAAAATAATTCAAAAGAAATAGTTGTTGTGCACAAACCTCTGATGACTGTCTCTGTCCGACTCAGATTTCCTTCCCTTTTCCGAGTCTTTAGTCGAGAAACATAATTTGAAGTGTTTCAGTACTAAATTAAACTGTCTCTAACGATAATGTTCGATAAGTAATTCACTAAAGGCTATTATTTGTTCAATCACCTAATATACCGACCCTCGATGCGTTTTAGGTAAATTAGGTTTTAGTGTCATTAATATGTCACATTCGATAGGGTTTTAGGGTTGGTACGTGTTAGCAAACTCAATTCTATGTATATTGCGTTTTCTTGCATTTCATTGCAAATTGCTGGATTTCGGGATACTAGTTTGACCTAGCCGGACGACCTAGTTCCCTCAGTTTTCGGGTAGTCAAAACTACAAACTTGTAGATCTATGTCTTATTGCACGCGGGGCAAAATTTCAGGTCAATCCGAGTTATGTAGACCAAGTTATGGTCATTATACTATTCTTGGTCAAATGGCATCAAATTAGGTCAATTTTAGGTCACTTTTGTCTTCTTTGGTTCGTCCAGTTTCTGGACGCGAACTTGTGCTCGCTTTTTGACTTGTTTGTGGTCATTTCTAGGTTTTGGTGTCTTCATAAGACTTGTAGGTATGGGTCTTAACTATTCATGGTTAAAATTTCAGGTCAATTGGACCTGTTTTGAGTGAGTTATGGCCTAAACACTAACTGCTGCCCAAATGGTCAGTTTTTAGGTCTCAATTGCATCTAATCCGAATTGGTCATTTTTATGTCACCTTGCAAGCAGAATTTTGGTATGCTTTCTCAATGAAAGTTGGCACATTTGTGCCTAGTTTCACCTCAATTGGTCTCATACCAATTGAGGTTACACAATTAAAGTTATTGACTAAAATGCATACTGCCCTTAACTACCATGCTTAAACATACATCAATTACACACTTACATTACTATATGTCCACTTCCTTACCATTTCTGTTTTGGTTCATTACCAAAACCATATTCCACTTTACATTAACATCACTTTGGGCAGATTACAAACATCCTTAATACACCAATTAAAGCTCACATTTACAAAGTCTAAATACAATCACATACACACTTAAACATCACTAATTCTTACATACACTTTACACAATCAATCTATATACATATCCATCAAACTTCTATGTCAATATTCTGCCAACACCTTCATGAACACACACATTTATTCAAGAATCCCAAAGCTGCCGAAAATCTTCCTCAATACCAAAGTGTCCTACAATCATCAATTTTCATCCAAGTGCAAAAATCACCTTATACATATGAAATAATTTACTAGGATATTAAATCACCATAACCAACATCATTTCTCATCAAATATATGCACAATTATTTCATCAAATACATGACTCTATGGCTGTCCAAAATGAACATCTCAATAACTCTTCAAACTTAAAAATTTTCTTCACAAAACCAACACCCATAACATGAACACAAAGTTTAACAAAGCTATCTTCAAAAATGCTAACTTACCTTATGGTTGGAACTTGCTAAACCTTCACCAAACTTCTTGATTTTAGTATCAAACTCTTCCTTGTGATGTGTAGACAATTTTTCATGAAGGAACCTAAGTGTTTAGAGGTGAAATGAATGGGTTAGATGAAGCTTGAAGAAAACACCCATGGAGGTTTTCTCCTCTCTTCAATTCGGCATGGGAGGTCCAAGTGAAGAAGATGAAGTTTCTGCTTGGTTTAGTGGACTTACATCTGCCCCATTAGGTGTTTATTTTATTCCCTTAGTGACCCACTCACAAATTTTAATCATATAATAAGCTAAATTTTCACTTATTCCACATTAAACCCTTAATTCTCACTATTTACTTTAGGTACCACCAAATTAATTTTTCATTTCATTTTCTAAGTGTAATATTATTTATTTTCAATGGACATTTAGGTCAAAAGACAATTCGGGGTGTCAAATGACCATAATGCCCCTGTTCGGGTTGCATTCCCGATTTTTCGATAACACCGAGTTTTGTCTGTTTTTTTTTTTTTGATTTCTCACTTTTCTTTGTACTAATTATTTAATTTTTCTTTGATCTTTCTAATGATATTTATTCTTCAATAAGGGTCTATTTAAGACCTAAAATGTTTTCGGGGTTTCCATTGTATTAGTCAACGGTCCACGCCGTGACTTCCCGGTGCGGTCACCCATCGCTAGGATTCCCGGCTCGCTTAACTTGATCACATTTCTTTGCTATCATCTTTCCTTTGTTTTTCTTGTATTTTCTTTTCTTGTATTTCATTATTTTATGTCTCCTCACTCATAATGAAGTGTAGTTCTAGGCATCCTAGCTGTCCGGACAGCACTGGTCATCGGAGCAGCAGAAAGCACTACCGAACTTAGGGGTGCTACAGAACAAATTGGCTAAATCCAGAATTGGGTGTTCTACCCTCTACAAAAATGACTAAATGAACAGTATTTGTTCGTTTGGCAATAACTAGGGCTAGGCAGGTCTAAATGACCTGAAATTTTACCAATAGAAAGCTGAGATATAGACCTACAACTTTCATGAGGAAAACAAGTCCAGATTATGCCCTTAACCAAGTCATTTAGCCACCCAAAGTTGGTGAACTAAAACTGCTAGAACCAAGTTAGTGCCCACAAAATGTAGGTTAGGCCAATCCGGCCAGCCATGTTCAAATGGTGATAACTTGAGCTAAAAAACTCCAATTGGAGTGATTCAAAAAGAAGAATAAAGTTAAGACAATAAGGAAAATTTTGTATGAAGAAAATTTAGTCAAATTCTAATAGCAACATGACTAATGGAGCAGTGCAAAATAAGACACAAAAACTAAAAATTTATAATTTTGCCTAAAGGACTTAAAATTTGAGAAAACAACCAAAACCAACATATTTAGTAACCAAAATGTAGTGTGTGGGTAAAATTGGAATTTCCATACCTGTAACACCCTCCCGGTAGCAATTCCGTACATTCTACTGTTCCGGTGACCAGTGCCAATCCGGACAGCTAGAATGTCCGGAAAAATATTTAAACTTAAGTGAGGGACCATAATCAATTCAAATATTAATAAGAAAAATTTAATAAAAATTTTAGAAATAAAATACAACCAAATAAAACGAGCCCGTGCCCTAGCGAGGGGTAACCAGAGGAAAGTTGCGGTTCTCGCAACGAGGAGCCCTAGACCCGGGGGAAAAATTATAAAATAATTTTTGGGACTCCAGAGAAGGATCATTGAGGTTCCTATGGCATTAGAATGCCAAGAAAATATTTAGGAAAATTTTTTCAATCATACCAATTTTGAACAGTTAATCCAAACTGAGTGAATTTTGGTAATTTCGCCTTCAGAGGTGATTTTTTTCCGACTTGTCCAGTTAAGTAAATAATTAATATGACATAAAATATGAAGAAACATTACTAAAAATTAAATTGAAATTGAGTAGTGATGAAAAGAAAAGAAAAATCCATAAAAATGCCAAATATGACATCATTATGATGTCATTTGAAAGTCTCCACCAATTATAATTAAACAACCATATTATTAACTAATAAAAGAGACTAAATGAAGACCAAATTAACTAAAAATACAGCAGCCACCTCCTTCAAACCAGCCAAAAAGTAGAGAGAGAGAAGATAGGGTTTCCACCATAGCCATTCTTTGCAAGCTTTCATTCTCATGCTTCCTCACCATATTTCTTCAAGACTCCAACACTAAAATGAATCCTTGGACCTAGAGGAAGTGTTTGGCAGCCAAGAGAGTACAAGAAAAGTGAAGATTAAACTTGGGAAAAAAGTGCCACTTAAAGGTTAGTGCACCTATCTACTTAAAACTTTTATTTTCTATGTTAGGGACTTGAAACCAACAAGTATTTGTGAATGAAATGAACCAAACTCATGTGTATGTCCATTAGAGAATTCGGCAGCCCTATTGAAGGTATAGGAATAAGTGTTTTGTTGGTCTTAGAGTGGACTAAAAATGATGTTTAGGATATATATATATATGGATGATGAATTGGTATGCTAACTAAGGCATCTTGTAGAAATTATAATGTGAAGCTAGGGTTTTGGGGAGTGAAAATTGGCTTGGCTTATGAAATTGTTAAAGAACATCCTAATGGTCAATTAGTGACCATTTGAAGGAATTTGACCTTAATTGGGACTGAAATAAAGCATGGCAAAGGGAATGAGTGTGCTGCCTAGAGGGTGCAGAATGATGACTGAAATTCAAGTCCACTTAGACAGCCATAAATTTGGCTGTGTAGGTCCAATTGGTGTTTGGCCAATTGGACATGAAACTAGGCTTATAATGGCACATTTTTTCTGAAGAAACCATACCCAAAAGACCAAAGCAAGAGGACCAAAAGTTGGCCCCAATCCGGATACCCTGCAACTGATTATGCAGAATGACCAAATGAACAGTGTTCATTTGGCCATAACTCACTGTAGATGTGGTCACTTGACCTGAAATTTTTACAGCAATAAGTTAAGACATAGACAAACAACTTTAATGAAGGAACCTACCGCAAATTATGGCCAGAACCCATCCAACCAAGTGATTCCAATTACTGTTCATGTTACTATAGATATGGTCAATTCTGCAGATTGGCAATCCGGCTAGCTGTGGATTTTGGACCATATCTAGAGCTACAAAACTCCAAATGGAGTGATTCAAAAAAGTAAATTTAACTAGACAAAATAAGGAACAACTTTTATGTTTGCCATTTCTTCAAATTCCCACTGCAACAGTGTCCAATGGAACAGTAAAGTTGAGCTACAAAAACTGAAAATTCTGTTTCTCTTGGTTTAAACTTTGAAATGGTATAAATGCTTAATGCCAACAAGTTTTGAATGCCAAATGTGGTATATTGGGAGTGCCAAAGTCAATGTACATATTTTCTACCCAAAAGTCAACATTTTTGTTGACCAATGAGGTGAATAGTGACACCAAAAACTTGAAATTCACAAATTGAAGAATTTAAAGGTTTCAAATGCCCTAGTATACCTAACAAGATTGGTTTGGATAATTTGGTATGCCAATAGGGTTCAGTTAGCAGTACTGCACATGGCAATATGCCATTCTGTGATTTTATGGCTTTTAGCCATTCTGACCTTGCATTGAGACTTGGCCTTGTGCCTGATATTATTTACAACTTGTTAGTCGCTCGCTGCACACCGAGATGCATATGTGACCGATGGTGTGACGGCCCGAGGTACTGATACTCAAAGGTGGGCTTACCCGCTTATCCAGTCCAGTCATCTAGTGTAGGTTACTTGGGCAACCAAAGGAATAAAAGTGGGCAAAGTTAATGAAATAATAGATATACCGATACCAAATAAAGAAATCATACACATTCTATACATACTTTCTCCTATTTTCTTTTATTATATTATTTCACCACTAAGCATTATTGCTTAGCGCGTTGCTTTTGCCTCGCGTAGGTACTGGAAATATAGATCGTGAGCCTAGTAGACTGTAGACTGGGTGAGTCCATCCTGCAGTTCTGCACAGTGTCCGTGTCACCTCAACTTCTGCAGTGCATTGGTAGGACACTAGGTGTCATTTTGGCATTCTGTATTAAATTTTGATTTTCTCATATGTAATTAAACTTGTGTAATGTATTTTGAGGTTCATGTAAATAATGAAGATTTATGGTTATGTATGGAAGTAATTTGAGTATTTACTTGTTGTTTATACATATGAGTACCCTGAGAAATGATGATTGAGAACTGAAATTGAAATGTTGTTGAGATCTTGATATTGAGACTTTGTTGATGAATTGAAGTTGGGATTGTTTGGAAAATTATTTGGAAGTGTTTTTAACAGGTTCCGAAGAACTGTTTTCTCCATTTTTAGCTGGTACTCCACCGGATTTTCTTTAAAATTTTCGGAACCTCAAATAAATAATATTTTTGATAAATGGCTTAAATAAAGTATGTTTCATAAATTATATTCAAAGGCATGATATAAATTAATTAAGGTATATTAAAGTGTGCTTACACCGTGTGGCATTACTTACTGCATACTATACACGGGTAAGGGGGTGTCACATTTAGTGGTATCGAGCACGGTTTAGGCGCTTCGGCCTAGATTGAGTCCATACCATGCATTGCATTTGTAAGAGTCGAGGTGACACTAATGCAGATCTGTTTGTTTTTCTTATTTTGAATAGGATATGGACCCTTCATCACAGAGCAATGAGGAAGAAGTGGAGAGTCATGCTCCACCTGCATAGCTTGAGACTGGAGCATGAGAGAATCGCTCCGCCCACTCAAGCAGAGCTCAGCCTCCACAGCCATGTTTCAAAGAAATGGCCTATTTCTTCTGACAAATGGCGGGTAATGCCAAGACTCCCCACTACCACCACCCACAGTAGAAATCACACTGAAAGGATAAGAAAGTTTGGAGACTGGACTTTTTCGGTAAGAGAGAAGATGACTCATTGCTAGAATTGCTGAATGAACAGCAGCAGAGTTCTAAAACAACTCCACCGCACTCCAGAGCAAAACTTGGAAGTCGCCATATCTTTGTTGCAAGATGATGCCTACGAATGGTGGGACACGGTGTCCAGTGAAGTGCAGCGAAGTCAGTAACTTGGGACTTCTTTCTCTCGAATTCAAGAAGAAATATGTGGTACTGTGATACGGAAGAGAGAAGAAGAGAGTTTATTAACTCAGGCAGACAGTTTGTCGATGGAAGTATGAGAAGGAATTCGTAAGATTGAGCCGCTATGGAAGGAGATAGTCCCTAATGAAGTCAAAGATGTAAGAGATTTGAAGAGGGACTAAATGGCAACATCAATATCCAGCTCACGCCTTGGGAATCACAGCATTTACCAAGTTAGTGGAAGCTGCAATAAAGGTTGAAAAAGTAAGAATCGGTGAGCGACTAGAAGGGAAAGACAGTAAGAGCGGCCCAGTCACCTAGTTTAGCTCTGCATTTGGGAAGAAGTTCAAGGGTCCTCCCGCACGCAGTTCAGTGGCAACCACAAGGTCGTGGCACCTCAGGCCCAGCCATAGTATACCCCTAGGAGAGGTCTGTCCACACCATTAGTGGGCAGCTCTCCAGGGATGGGGTTTAGGGGACCAGCCCCAGCAACTTCTGCATGTCCACACTGCTTGAAATGGCATAAGGGGGAGTGTTAGAGAGTGATTGGTGCCTGCTTAAGGTGTGGGTCAACAGAGCATCAATTGAAGAACTGTCCACGCAGAACTACTATAGCTGCTCCAACACAAGCGATGCACTGCTCCCGCACTACGAGAGGTAGAAAATCTGGTAAATCTGAGGCGGTTGGACCATCACAGAGGCCTGCATCTAAGCCAGCAGAGAGGCCAGATAACAGACCACCTGCCAGAGCTTATGCGTTGAGAGCTCAGGAGGAGCAAGATGCCCCGAATGTCATCAGGGGTACGTTCTCCCTCTACAATACTCCTGTGCATGCATTGGTGGATCCAAGATCCACTCATTCATACAACTGCATCAACTTACCCGTAGAAAGGGGGATACTAGTAGGGGAGAGTTACCAAGACATTCTAGTCACTAATCCATTGGGCCACAGTGTGGTAGTGAACAAAGTGTACAAGGGTTGCCCGTTAAGGATTCAGGGGTATGAATTCTTGGCAGACCTAATTGAGTTGCCCTTCCATGAGTTTGACGTGATATTGGGAATGGACTGGTTGTCACGTTATCAAGCAATAGTTGATTGCAAATTGAAGAGAATTTCTTTGAAAACTTCTGAGGGTAATGAGATCACAGTTGTGGGGGAAAGGACAGATTTCTTGTCCAATGTCATCTCACCATAGTTGCAAGAAGAATGATGAGAAAAGGTCGTGAAGCCTACCTAGCACATGTGGTGGATACTAGGCGCTAAGCCAAACTTGAGTGACATACCCACAAGAAGAGACTTCCTGCAGGTATTTCTGAAGAGTTGCCCGGTTTGCCACCGTAAAGGGAAGTTGAATTTTCTATTGAGACACCGCTGCATAGCACCCATTTCCATTGCTCCTTATAGGATGGCACCCATCGAATTGAGGAGTTGAAAACTCAATGCAAGAGTTGCTTGATAAGGGGTTCAGACGCCCAAAGGTGTCACCATGGGGAGCTCTAGTGCAGTTTGTGAAAAGAAGGATGGGACTTTGAGGCTATGCATTGATTAATGCAGCTGAATAAAGTGATGTTGAAGAACAAATATCCGTTGCCTAGAATTGATGATCTGCTTGATCAATTGAAGGAGCCGAGTATTTTCTAAGATTGATCTCGATCGGTATCATCGCTGAGGGTAAAGGATGCAGATGTGCCAAAGATCGCATTCAGACCCGATATGGGCATTATGAGTTTCTAGTGATGCCCTTTGGTCTAACAAATGCACCAAATGCATTCATGGACCTTATGAATCGTATCTTCAATCCACACTTAGATCGGTTCGTAGTGGTCTTTATTGATGATATTTTGGTATATTCCAAGACCAAGGAAGAACATGATGAGCATTTGACGATTGTTCTACAAACCCTGAGAGAAAAGAAGCTGTCTGCTAAGTTGTCCAAGTGTGACTTTTGGCTGACTGAAATTGCATTCCTTGGACACATAGTGTCACCGATGGGATTAGGTGGATCCCAAGAAGATAGAAGTGATGGAATGGAAGCCTCCCAGACACACACCGGAGGTCAGAAGCTTCTTGGGGCTAGCTGGGTACTACAGAAGATTTGTGAAGGGATTTTCCCTAATTGCTGCTCCAATGACCAAGTTGTTACACAAGAATGTCGACGGATCGGAATGAGAAGTGTCATACCGCTTTGAGAAATTGAAGGCTATGTTGACAGAGGCACCAGCAGCACACAGCCAAGGTCGAAAGGACTTTGTGGTCTATAGTGATGCCTCACATAATGGGTTAGGTGTGTATTGATGCAAGAGGGGAAGGTGGTCGCTATGCTTCCGCATACCTAAGGCTACATGAACAGAACTACCCTACCCATGATCTAGAGCTTGCAGAATTATCTTCGACCAAGATATAGAGGCATTACTTGTATGGGGAAAAGTGCTACATTTACACAAACCACAAAAGCCTGAAATACTTGCCAACCCAGAAGGAGCTCAACCTTAGACAGAGGCGATGGATTGAGTTCCTGAAGGACTATGACTGTGTAATTGACTACCATCCTGGGAAGGCAAATGTAGTTGCTGATGCTTTGAGCAGAAAATCCATGACAGCCTTGAGATCATTGAATGCCCGTCTATCTTTGATTCGAGATGGAGCTATTTTGGCTGAGTTGCAAGTGAGGCCAAACCTGCTACAGCAGATTTTAGATGGGCAAAAGGCAAATGAAAAGTTAATGGCTATTATGAGCAAGATCTCAGAGGGAAAAGCAACTGATTATGGGGTGAAAGCAGATGGGTGCCTCAGATTACAAAGGAAGACTGTGTACTGGATGATGGGGAATTGAAGACTAGTATTCTAAAAGAGGCACACACTGTATATGCTATGCACCTGTGAAGTACAAAGATGTATCATGATCCAAGCTTCAGATTGGTGGCTGTATGAAGAGGGACATAGCCGACTATGTGACTAAATGCTTGACATGTCGAAGTCAAGGCAGAACATCAAGTTCCATCAGTTTGCTACAACCTATACGCATACCCGAATGGAAATGGATCGGTCACCATGGATTTTGTAAGTGGTCTACCTCTCACCCGTAAGAAACATGATGCAAAGATGGGTGATAGTTGATAGATTGACAAAGTCAAGACACTTTCTCGCAATTAGACCGACTACTCACTAGAGAGGTTAGCGTAATTGTATATCGCTGAGATAGTTAGATCGCATGGAATTCCACTTTCCATCATATCCGATCGAGACCCAAGGTTTACATCGAGATTCTGGAAGAAGTTGCATGAGTCCTTATGTAAACAACTCCATATCAGAACATCTTTCAATAATCAGACGGATGGGCAATCATAAAGAGTAAAACAGATAAACAATTTAAACCAATGAAATTGATACAAATATTGAATTAAAATGATAACAATAACGTGAAATATATGTCAGTCCTTGAGGATATGAGGAGTTGTGTCATTGAGTTTGAGGGAAGTTGGGACAGATACCTCCCACTGTCAGAATTTGCGTATAACAATAGCTACCATGCTAGCATTCAAATGACCCGATATGAAGCACTGTATGGAAGAAAATGTAGAACTCAGCAGCCGGACTGAATTGGGCGAAGATAAATCGTAGGGGCTGCACCGTGAAACAGATCGAGGACAAAGTAAAATTGATCAAAGCTAATCAAGGTTGCCTCGATGCATGTAAATCTTGTGCCAACTCAAGAGAAAAGAAATAGAATATGTGGTTGGCGACAAAGTGTTCCTCAAGGTGTCACCATGGAAGAAGGTATTGAGGTTTGGAAGAAAAGGTAAGTTAAGCCCTAGGTTCATTGGCCCATATGAAGTCATTGAACGTGTGGGTCCAATAGCCTATAGGTTAGCTTTACCACCGTAATGGACAAGATCCACAATGTGTTCCACGTGTCCATGCTCGTAAGATACCGCTGATCCTTCATGTCATCTCCAGGAAGAAATTGAAATACAACCGGATTTGACATATGAAGAAGAACCTCTACGGATCCTAGCTCGGGAAGTGAAAGAGTTGAGGAACAAGCAGATTCCACTGATGAAAGTGCTTTGGAGGCACCACAACACCGAGGAGGCAACTTGGGAAAGTGAAGAGACGATGAGGCAATAGTTCCTTCAACTGTTTACATCAGGTAAATTTCGAGGACAAAATTTAAATTAGAGGGGAAGAGTTGTAACACCCTCCCGGTAGCAATTCCGTACATTCTACTGTTCCGGTGACTGGTCGATCCCATGCCTAGAATGTCCTAAAAATATTTAAACTTAAGTGAGGGACCATAATCAATTCAAATATTAATAAGAAAAATTTAATAAAAATTTTAGAAATAAAATACAACCAAATTAAACGAGTCGGTGCCCTAGCGAGGGGTAACCAGAGGGAAGTTGCGGTTCTCGCAACGAGGAGCCCTAGACCCGGGGGAAAAATTATAAAATAATTTTTGGGACTCCAGAGAAGGGTCATTGAGGTTCCTATGGCATTAGAATGCCAAGAAAATATTTAGGAAAATTTTTCAATCGGTACAGCTAATTTTGACCCGTTAAGCCAAACGGAGGGCATTTTGGTCATTTCGCCTTCAGAGGTGATTTTTGGCCGACTTGTCCAGTTAAGTAAATAATTAATATGACATAAAATATGAAGAAACATTACTAAAAATTAAATTGAAATTTAGTAGTGATGAAAAGAAAAGAAAAATCCATAAAAATGCCAAATATGACATCATTATGATGTCATTTGAAAGTCTCCACCAATTATAATTAAACAACCATATTATTAACTAATAAAAGAGACTAAATGAAGACCAAATTAACTGAAAATACAGCAGCCACCTCCTTCAAACCAGCCAAAAAGTAGAGAGAGAGAAGATAGGGTTTCCACCATAGCCATTCTTTGCAAGCTTTCACTCTCATGCTTCCTCACCATATTTCCTCAAGACCCCAACACTAAAATGAATCCTTGGACCTAGAGGAAGTGTTTGGCAGCCAAGAGAGTACAAGAAAAGTGAAGATTAAACTTGGGAAAAAAGTGCCACTTAAAGGTTAGTGCACCTATCTACTTAAAACTTTTATTTTCTATGTTAGGGACTTGAAACCAACAAGTATTTGTGAATGAAATGAACCAAACTCATGTGTATGTCCATTAGAGAATTCGGCAGCCCTATTGAAGGTATAGGAATAAGTGTTTTGTTGGTCTTAGAGTGGACTAAAAATGATGTTTAGGATATATATATATATATGGATGATGAATTGGTATGCTAACTAAGGCATCTTGTAGAAATTATAATGTGAAGCTAGGGTTTTGGGGAGTGAAAATTGGCTTGGCTTATGAAATTGTTAAAGAACATCCTAATGGTCAATTAGTGACCATTTGAAGGAATTTGACCTTAATTGGGACTGAAATAAAGCATGGCAAAGGGAATGAGTGTGCTGCCTAGAGGGTGCAGAATGATGACTGAAATTTCAGTCCACTTAGATAGCCATAACTTTGGCTGTGTAGGTCTATTTGGTGTTTGGCCAATTTGAAATGAAACTAGGCTTAAAATTGAACTTTTTTGCTGAAGATACAATGGCCATAATACCAAAGCAAGAGGACCAAAAGTTGGCCCCAATCCGATACCCGCAATCGATTCAGAGAATGACCAAATGAACAGAATCTGTTCATTTGGCCATAACTCACTGTAGATGTGGTCAATTGACCTGAACGTTTTACAGCAACAAGTTAAGATATAGAAAAACAACTTTCATGAAGGAACCTACCCCAAATTATGGCCAGAACCCATCCAACCAAGTGATTCCAAAGCTCATGTTATCAGTAGATATGGTCAATTCTGCAGATTGGCAATCCGGCCAGCTGTGGTTTTTGGACCATATCTAGTGCTACAAAACTCCTAATGGAGTAATTCAAAAAAGGAAATTCAACTAGACAAAATAAGGAACAACTTTCATGTTTGCCATTTCTTCAAATTCCCACTGCAACAGTGTCCAATGGAACAGTAAATTTGAGCTACAAAAACTGAAAATTCTGTTTCCCTTGGTTTAAACTTTGAAATGGTATAAATGCTTAATGCCAACAAGTTTTGAATGCCAAATGTGGTATATTGGGAGTGCCAAAGTCAATGTACATATTTTCTACCCAAAAGTCAACATTTTTTGTTGACCAATGAGGTGAATAGTGACACTAAAAACTTGAAATTCACAAATTGAAGAATTTAAAGGTTTCAAATGCCCTAGTATACCTAACAAGATTGGTTTGGAAAGTTTTGCATGCAAATAGGGTTCGCTTAGCGATCGCACATGGAAATATGCCATTCGTGATTTTATGGCTTTTAGCCATTCTCGACCTTGCATTGAGACTTGGCCTTGTGCTCGATATTATTTACACTTGTCACTGCTCATGTACACCGAGATGCATATGTGATCGATGGTGTGACGCCCGAGGTACTGATACCCAAAGCCGCTTACCCGCTTATCCACCCGATCGTCTAGTGTAGGTTACTTGGGCAACCAAAGGAATAAAAGTGGGCAAAGTTAATGAAATAATAGATATACCAATACCAAATAAAGAAATCATTCACATTCTATACATATTTACTTTCTTATATTTTCTTTTATTATATTATTTAAACACTAAGCATTATTGCTTAGCGCTGTTTTTGCCACGCTGTAGGTACTGGAAATACTGATCGTGAGCCCGGGAGACCGTAGATCGGGTGAGTCCATCCCAGCTTCACATTGTCCGTGTCACCTCAACTTCATAGTTGCATTGGTAGGACACTAGGTGTCATTTTGGCATTCTCAGATAAATTTTGATTTTCTCATATGTAATTAAATTTGTGTAATGTATTTTGAGGTTCATGTAAATAATGAAGATTTATGGTTATGTATGGAAGTAATTTGAGTATTTACTTGTTGTTTATACATATGAGTACCCTGAGAAATGATGATTGAGAACTGAAATTGAAATGTTGTTGAGATCTTGATATTGAGACTTTGTTGATGAATTGAAGTTGGGATTGTTTGGAAAAATTATTTGGAAGTGTTTTTAACAGGTTCCGAAGAACTATTTTCTCCATTTTTAGCTGGTACTCCGCCGGATTTTCTTTAAAAATTTCGGAACCTCAAATAAATAATGTTTTCGATAAATGGCTTAAATAAAGTATGTTTCATAAATTATATTCAAAGGCATGATATAAATTAATTAAGGTATATTAGAGTGTGCCAGACACCGTGGTGGCATTACT